>NC_042979.1:20754985-20889985 GCF_901001165.1 Salmo trutta | reverse complement strand
CTCTGCATCTCTGCTGGGTAAAAGATTCAGAACATTTAGTTATTGCTTGATTTTCTAGTCTACCAACCCTGCCATCAGGCATGCCAGCTAAGATAGTTAAACAAGCTAGCTACTCTAACTTGATAGGCTGAAATGGCTTCTTGGTAGCTCGTTATGAGGTTGGAAGATTGGGAACCCATTTGGGCTAGCTAAAGACAACTTCATAAAATTGCTATTATTATTTGTATTATTTTATTTTGATGCCTCTGCACACACACACATACACACACACACACACTCAGAGTTGCCCCTCTGCTTCCACAGAAATGTATATAAGGACTATCGTCAGCTGGAGTTGGCCTGCGAGAGTCAGGAGGAGATAGATGGGTGGAAGGCCTCCTTCCTTAGAGCTGGAGTGTATCCTGAACGTGTCACGGTACGACGCACACACACACACATTTAGTCATTAACTCCACCAGTCCATAACATGTTGTTGATTGTGATGATGGTTTGCTCTCACTGCACTAGTAGAGTCAGTCATTTCATGTTTAACACCATCTCTCTCTTCCTGTCCCTCTCTTTCTCCCTCTGTCATTCTTTTTCTCTGTATGTCCTTTGTTGCTGTTGGACCCAATAGGAGAAGGAGGGAAAGGTATGTGCTTTGTGTCGTGATGTCTATTCCAACTCTTCACCCCTTTTACACAGTTTTCTCTAGAGCTTTGCTCAAGCTACAGATGTAGGATCGTAACTTGATCACTCTTTTGTTGCTGAGAATTTTCCTGCACAGCAGGAAATTAAAACTTGTAGTGTATTTGCCCTAGCAAACAATGCATCAACCCCTACAAAACTTGTCCATTAATTATAATCCACATAATAATTCACATTTCCTGTTGGTGCAGGATTATTTTCCTGCTGTAGCAAACTTGCTCAAATTAAGATTCTACATCTGTAGTGTTGGCAATTTAATTTGATACTGAACTCTGATTGGCTCTGATGATTTATACAGCGCTGCGCCGCCTCTCTCGTCTCGCCTCATTGGCTGTTTCTAATCAACAGCCCAGTCGTTCATCATTCGAACCAGGCCAGGAAGTTCAAATGTCACTCTCATTAGGGTTCTGCCATAGCTGTATAGTACAACCATCTGATTGGAATTGGCTAACCAAATAAAGGAATTAGCATTGGGGCATGAGCCAAGAGAAAGTGGTAGAAAAAGAGACATGTCGTCTTCAATGGCTCCCCACAGTGATTTCACAGTCTACACAAACAGAGCTCCGGAGCTCCGTTTGCGTTGCGTTCCAAAAATTCAGCCACACAAAAGTACATAGAACTACGTAGAGAGCTACACAAATTAAGCTCTGTCGGATCTGTTAGGGATCCGTTGCGTCGACTGTGTGGAGCCCTGGCTCAGTGTGAAAGTATTTCTTTATACTGACAGTTTAGGAGTGCTATATAGTGGATGTTATTCATGATCTGTGATATTGAGGATTGTTTCACTACTTGTTGTGATTACAGAGCTCAGAGGTGTCATGCCCAAATGGGGCACATGGGCACGTGCCTCCTCAGATTTTTCCTGTAAAAAAAAAGTACCTATACTGTATATATATTATATACAGTACCAGTCAAAAGTTTGGACACACCTACTCATTCAAGGGTTTTTCTTTTATTTTTTACTATTTTCTACATTGTAGAAATAACCAATATGGAATCATGTAATAAGCAAAAAAAAAATCAAAAAATATATTTTATATTTGAGATTCTTCAAAGTAGCCACCCTTTGCCTTGATGACAGCTTTGCACACTTGCCATTTTCTCAACCAGCTTCACCTGGAATGCTTTTCCAACAGTCTTGAAGGAGTTCCCACATATGCTGAGCACTTGTTGGCTGTTTTTCTTCACTCTGCGGTCCAACTCATCCCAAACCATCTCAATTGGGTTGAGGTCGGGTGATTGTGGAGGCCAGGTCATCTGATGCAGCACACAATCACTCTCCTTCTTGGTCAAATAGCCCTTACACAGCCTGGAGGTCTGTTGAGTCATTGTCCTGTTGAAAGCAAATGATAGTTCCACTAACTGCAAACCAGATGAGATGGCATATCACTGCAGAATGCTGTGGTAGCCATGCTGGTTAAGTGTGCCTTGAATTCTAAATAAATCACAGTATCACCAGCAGTAGGAACCAGACAGCTCAAAAGGAAGGCTTGGATATATCTTTTTTTACAAAGAATAAAGCATAATGATTATGCTTCTAGATTGAAGGAAAAAGCTGTTTCAGGTATTTGAAAAATGCTAAATTCTCCAACTTATGGACCTAGCCCCCATCAGGAACCCCTCCTCTAGCCATCCTCACATACTTTGTGCTTCCTCAGATTTTTTGGGGTGCATGAGCCCTGAGAGGGCTCCATCTTTCTCCACTCAATTCTTTCTCTCACCATTATTTTTCTCTTTCTATTTCTCCATGTTCCTCTCCTTTTGCATCTCCCTCTTTCTCCCCCTTCTCCCTGTCTCCATCTCATTCTCCCCCTCTTTCCCTCTTCCTCTCCCTGTCCACCTCTCTTCCCTGTCCTCTAACCCCCTCCTCCCTGGTGTTGTCCCCCAGCAGAGTGACAGTGGAGACGGAGAGAACGGCTCAGATAACCTCATGCACTCCATGGACCCCCAGCTGGAGAGGCAGGTGGAGACCATCCGTAACCTGGTGGACTCCTACATGGCCATCGTCAACAAGACCATCAGGGACCTCATGCCCAAGACCATCATGTACCTCATGATCAACAATGTGAGTCCCAATCCCCATTGGTCACTTCGGGCTAGTGGTGTCAAAGTAATCTCCTGGAGGGCCAGCTGATTTTCATCATCGTCTTTTAATCTGTGTCTGATTGGTTTAGACTTCAGAAACCAGCAGTCCTGTGGAATCTCTAGCCAATCAGCATCAAGAATGGATCAAATAAGGGCTTGATTCAATCAGATCCGCTTTAGCCAACATCCGCATTGCGGTTGTTTTGCTGGTGTCGGAGGTGGAACTGCGTTAGAGCTGTCAAATCCACAAGTAGTTCCCAGCATTACACCTAAAGCAGACATTGCCATTGGCTGCACGGAGTCTCATTAACAGAAATCCCACGCAGCCTTGTTTACAAGTTTGAACAGTGGAATGTGAGATGGAATCTACAGCTCCATTATGATGATAGAAACCCTCATTATTTACTTTCATGATCTTTCAATTTGAGCATCATTATTTCTATACAGCCTACACTTTCTCCTTCTGAACTTCGAACGCGAGTGGGACAAGTGTGGCCCCGACGCAGTACCACCTTCAACACCGCCAAAACATTCGCTATGCAGGTGTCTGTTATTGCCGGTTAACACTTGATCTGATTGAATAAGTGCAAAGAAGGAATAAAAACCTCTCATCACCACCGCAACTCTTCCCCAATCCTTCACACAGACCAAGGAGTTCATCAACGCAGAGCTGCTGGCCAACCTGTACCACTCTGGGGACCAGAACAGCCTGATGGAGGAGTCCCAGGAGCAGGCCCATCACCGCGATGAGATGCTCCGCATGTACCATGCCCTGAAGGAGGCCCTGAGCATCATCGGAGACATCAGCACCACCACCGTCACTACCGCCATGCCGCCACCCGTAGACGACTCCTGGCTGAGGCCGGGGGGAAACAACTCCGGGGGCAGGTATGAATGAAGGGAGAGCGGGAGGGTGGAGAAATGGGGGAGAGGGATGGAAGGAGGTAAATTGCTCTGGGGGTAGGTACGAATGAAGGGAGAGCGGGAGGGTGGGGAAATGGGGGAGAGGGATGGAAGGAGGTAAATTGGTCTGGGGGCAGGTACTGTACAAATGGAGGGAGAGCGGGAGGGTGGGGAAATGGGGGAGAGGGATGGAAGGAGGTAAATTGGTCTGGGGGCAGGTACTGTACAAATGGAGGGAGAGCGGGAGGGTGGGGAAATGGGGGAGAGGGATGGAAGGAGGTAAATTGGTCTGGGGGCAGGTACTGTACAAATGGAGGGAGAGCGGGAGGGTGGGGAAATGGGGGAGAGGGATGGAAGGAGGTAAATTGGTCTGGGGGCAGGTACTGTACAAATGGAGGGAGAGCGGGAGGGTGGGGAAATGGGGGAGAGGGATGGAAGGAGGTAAATTGGTCTGGGGCAGGTACTGTACAAATGGAGGGAGAGCGGGAGGGTGGGGAAATGGGGGAGAGGGATGGAAGGAGGTAAATTGGTCTGGGGGCAGGTACTGTACAAATGGAGGGAGAGCGGGAGGGTGGGGAAATGGGGGAGAGGGATGGAAGGAGGTAAATTGCTCTGGGGGAGGAACTGTACAAATGGAGGGAGAGCGGGAGGGTGGGGAAATTGAATAATAATAATATATGCCATTTAGCAGATGCTTTTATCCAAAGCGACTTAGTCATGCGTGCAGACATTTTATGTATGGATGGTCACGGGAGGAATAAGGGGATGGAGGGGGGAGGAATAGCGGAGGAGGACTGGATGATCAGTAATGTTTTTTCTTACCATGACCATGACACTCCTGAATGTTTCGTTATACTGTTGTTGTGGCCTCCCCTGCTGGTGTGTAAGAGAACTGACTGCCAATGCACTCTCTCCCTCTCTCCCTCTCCCCCTCCCCCTGTCAGGTCTCCAGCTGCCAGTCCCACTCCAAACAGAAGGGCTCCCCCAGGTCCTCCTGGTCGCCCTGTCTCCCGTGGCTCAGCCCCTGGCCTCCCTCCTGGTCCCCCTGTCCCCTCTCGCCCGGGGGCCTCCCCGGATCCTTTTGGTGGGCCACCACCATCAGTCCCCTTCAGGCCTAACCGTGCACCCCCCGGTGTGCCCAGGTGAGTGGAACCGGACCAAAAGTTACATCTCAACGCAAAAGTAACCAAGTCTATCAATGTATAACACTACAATAGGTCCTACAGGGAGACAGACACAAGCCAGAAAGGTTTTGTAAGTGATCCTATGAGAATGAGGACAAAGAAATGACATCCAAGCTGAAGTGTCAATGCTCTGTGTTGGTAAGGGGTATGTGAAGACTCCTGGAGGCTTGATGGAGGTAAATGAGAGTTGATAGACAGAGGATAGATCCATATAGATAGAGGATGTGCAGGTCCAGGAGATGATACTGGCTAGAGAACAGATGGGTGGTAGAGGTAGGACGGATGAGAGGCATGTCAGATTGATCCCCTCCAAAAGCCCACCCCTGTAGTTAAACAGTGCCACACACAAGATGACACACTGCTTACAGTGCATTCGGAAAGTATTCAGACCACTTGACTTTTTACACATTTTGTTACATTAGAGCCTTATTCTAAAATGGATTACAAAAAAAAAAATCCTCAGACATTTTTGCAAATGTATTAAAAATAAAAAACAGAAATACCTTATTTACATAAGTATTCAGACCCTTTGCTATGAGACTCAAAATTGAGCTCAGGTGCATCCTGTTTCCATTGATCATCCTTGAGATGTTTATACAACTTAATTGGTCCACCTGTGGGAAATTAAATTGATTGTGCAGGTCAGAGCAAAAACCAAGCCATGAGGTCGAAGGGATTGATCGTAGAGCTCCGAGACAGAATTGTGTCGAGGCACAGATCTGGAGAAGGGTACCAAAACATTTCTGCAGCATTAAAGGTCCCCATTCTTAAATGGAAGAAGTTTGGATCCAGCTAGACTCTTCCTAGAGCTGGTCGCCCGGCCAACCTGAGCAATCGAGGGAGAAGGGCCTTGGTCAGGGAGGTGACCAAGAACCCGATGGTCACTCTGACAGAGCTCCAGAGTTCCTCTGTGAAGTTTGAGAACCTTCCAGAAGGACAACCATCACTGCAGCACTCCAGAAATCAGGTCTTTATGGTAGAGTGGTCAGATGGAAGCCACTCCTCAGTAAAAGGCACCTAAAGGACTCAGACCATGATAAACAAGATTCTCTGGTCTGATGAAACCAAGATTTAACTCTTTGGCCTGAATGCCAAGCTTCACGTCTGGAGGAAACCTGGCACCATCCCTATGGTGAAGCATGGTGGTGGCAGCATCATGCTGTGGGGATGTTTGCGGCAGGGACTGGGCAACTAGTCTGGATCGAGGGAAAGATGAACGGAGCAAAGAACAGAGAGATCTTACATGAAAACCTGCTCCAGAGCGTTCAGGACCTCAGACTGGGGGCAAAGGTTCATCTTCCAACAGGACAACGACCCTAAGCACACAGCCAAGACAACGCAGGAGTGGCTTCGGGACAAATCTCTGAATGTCCTTGAGGGGCCCAGCCAGAGCCCAGACTTGAACCCAATCGAACATCTCTGGAGAGACCTGAAAATAGCTGTGCAGCGATGCTCCCCATCCAACCTGACAAAGCTTGAGAGGATCTGCAGAGAAGAATGGGAGAAACTCCCCAAATGCAGGTGTGCTAAGCTTGTAGCGTCCTACTCAAGAAGACCCGAGGCTGTAATCGCTTCCAAAGGTGCTTCAACAAAGTACTGAGTAAAGGGTCTGAATACTTATGTAAATGTGATTTTTCAGTTTTGTATTTTTTATACATTTGTGAAAATGTCTAAAAACCTGTTTTTGCTGTGTCATTATGGGGTATTGTGTGTAGATTGATGAGGGAAAAAATTGAATATGGCTGTAATGTAACAAAATGTGGAAAAGGTCAAGGGGTCTGAATACTTTCCGAAGGCACTGATATATATATATACATTTTTTTTTTACTTACATTGTTGTTTACTGACATGACTTACTGCCAAGAAGGTTTCTAGTATTATCTACTTACATTTCCTACACACTAATATAACCATACTTGTAAATACCTTAACAGCTTTAAGCACTTTTACCACTTTTTACTAGCAGTGGCCTTTGCTAGAATCTATAGTTTTGTAGTGGACGCCTATCCTATATGCCACTCTCTTAGTCTTTCTAGTTTAGGAATAGTGTCTCTTGTCTACTCTATCTCTCCATGTGGCAATAAACAGAGAGATAAAGACAAAGGGGAGAGTGGGAGGATAGAGAGAGAGAGACAGAGAATACGAGCGAGAGGTGAGGGGAGTTTATTTTTTTTAAGTTCTCTGTTTAACTGCGTCCGCACTGCTAACGTTTGCCTTGTGTTTGCCTGTGGTTGTAAGCTAATGGACACTGTACTGATCTGATGTGAACTCACGGTCAGGGCAGCAGCTTGCCTTACGGAGGGAGACACACACGTTGCCCGACACTGCTCTCGTTCACACATACCCTCAAACTTCCAAATAACACTTGCACAATGACTTTAAGCCATGTTGGAACCAATAACTCGAATTCAACCTCTAAATAATGGTCCAAATCTGATTGGTCCAGGGTGAGAGCAGAGCCTTGTCATGTGACGTGGGTCTCTCCTGCACTGTAACCTGTATGAGTTTGTTTGCACTCCTCTTTCTGTCCTTTCTGTCCTCCTCACCCTATCTCCTTCACCACACCTCTATCCCACAGTTGATTATGGTTCCTCTTTCAGAATCACTATCAGTGACCAATGAGGACTAACGCTTCTGGTACGTTTGGTACTACTCACCATCGTCATCATCCTCTTCCTCATGCTGCTTTCTCTTAGATCCCACCACCTCACTGCATGCCCCAATCCCTCTCTCCTTCTCTTTCATTTTTTTCTGTGCACTCCCTAATGCCTCGTTTTAGCACTGCACAGACAAACACACATGAGCACCCACAGCTCACAGTGTGTTAGTGTCACTGTGTGAGACGTGCTGGTTTTCTTATTGTCCACTGAAATCCTTGAAATGTTTTTGTTCTAGTTTGAGGTGTATATTTCAGTTGGGATAGGTTTGTGTTGAAAAAAGTCTGATGACTCCTCTAGATACGCATACACACATACACACGCAGGCATACACACACGCTCACGCACACACCTGACCAGAGCTACCCGTTAGGGGTCAGAAGTCAAAGGTGATGGGTTTGTGTCGGTGTTGTGTGTTGCCTTTTGACATCTCACCCATCCCCAGCCTTGACGTTTGGTGGCGTGACACTTTTCTGTTCTGTGTTTGTCCCGTCTAGATGTCCGCATAGGATTCATTAGAGGCTAGGGAAGCGGTCAGAAAGGTTATACTGTGCGTGGTAATAATGGATTGAAAAGGGTATGTCATGTCTATCCAACTAGCTATTCTGACAGTCATTATCTATGTTATGCTGCCACTCTGTCTCCTACAGTTGTAGTCTGCTTTTTAGCATTTATGCTATCTAGCTCCTCCTTTGATAGTGAAGTAAAGATAGCATAGCCTTGATGATCATAGCGGAACGACTATGGAGATTATAAAATGTGTCATATATCCTTTGTAGCAATTCTAATCACACATCTCTCACATGTTTTGCATGTAGATTGGGTTGAAAGAGGAGAATTTATGGATGATGATGTAGTGGAGCTTCACTGCTCTCTACTGGGCCCCAAAACAACTACTAGTCACACATGGAAACGTTATACTGTATATATATTCCCAGACAATCATTCATGAAGAGAATCAAATCTGCAGGAAAGATTTGTATGTTAGTGTGTTAGCTGTTTTGTCTGGCTGTCGTCTCCCACATTGTCCCATGCAGCTGTGAATGTGTGTGTATGCATGCGTGTGTTACCGGACCAGTGTGTGCCTGAGAGAGACTGCATAGAATGTAATGTTCAATAGGGGAGCTGAATGTGTAAGTATACTTGACTGGATGGTGTACAGTGATGTTTGGTATCATGCCTGTGAGGGGAGTGATACCCAGCCAGAATGACAGTCCTAACTTATCAATGTCTTCTTTTATATGCCTGTCTCTGTGTTTTGTCTGTGTCTGTTCATCTGTGTGTCTGTTCATCTGTGTGTACCCATGGTCCTCTTGGCAGCCGAAGACCCCCTCCCTCACCAACCCACTAAACTACTGAAGCCCCCCTCCCCTCCAACCCACCGCCTACCCCATGGCAGAGAGACCAAGGACTGCAGAGCAACCTACCTACCTAGACCTGACCTAGACCCTTCTTCCTCCTCTACTAAATGACAGGGTCACGTCACACACACGTACAAACCCACACCATACACACTGTATACCCCCAATACACAGAAAGGCATTCACCCTCCACTGCATATAAAGGTCAATTGTTGATTAGCATTACAATACATTTACACCTGTAAGTAGTCACACACTTAAATGGGCAGGGATATGCAGCAAATATGAATGAGATAGTTAAGAATGCTGTGCTGAAATATTTGTAGTTTCTCACCCTCCCCTTCGTATGGGTATTTCTCTTCCTCTCATATCTGAATGATTTCTTCTCTGATCATATTGGATTTGATAATGATATTTTTGTGCTGTGTTGATTCTCTATTTTATGTGTTGATTCTCTCTCGGGAGTAGATGCATTATCCATCTATCTAGCGAGGGGGAGTGGATCAGAAGGAATAACTGCATCTGAAAAACAGAGTTTTTTTTCTTGTCTTCTGCTATGATCGTCATGATCCATACTGGTCCCTAAAGTCACAGGCTAGGACACACCTGACATCGATGGGAAAGTAGGAAAAACACCTAGAGAAAATGTACATTTCATTACCAATACAGACTGTAATGCGTCAGAGTGTAATGTGGTATCTATCTCACTGCACTTATATTGTGTATTCTATTTATTATGATACGTTGATTAATGTGACCTTTTATATCTAATATCACAACAGTGACTCCTAGCCTCTGAGTTTGGGGAAATGTTCTCTCATTAGGTTTCACTTGTTCCTCCTTTGCTTAATCTGGCTTCATCATGTCTTCTTTTTCTATTTTCTTCCGCCTCTTTTCAATGAACAGCCGGCCATGCAAGGGTCGGCCCTCTCGCCCTGAGAGCCCCCTGCCTCCTTCTGACAACTAGAAGCCCCCCTTTTTTGCCCCTCGGGTCCCCTGACACCCCCCCACCCACCACTCAGCCCCTACACGGTGGTGGGTGAATCCCCACTGTCCTGCACACAAACACACCAATCAGAAACCTCAGCAGCTCTCCACAACAGCCTCCCTCTAAGCAACGGAGGAGACGGGGAGTGAGAGAAAGAGAGAGAAGAAATCGCCAACCCCTCTATCTCCCTGTGTCTATGTGCTATGCCCTTCTGTGGCCACTAGGCCATGTGTCACTGTGAAGGCCCACTTATGGGTTGTGCTAACCACGATAATGTATTGTATTACTGTATCTGCATGCAATGACACAAGTTCAGGTGCTCAGACTAACTGTGATCTGGTGTATATCGGTGTAAACTCCTCCACAACCAGCTCCCCTAGGCACATGCTGCTTTCTGTGCTTCAACCTCTGTACCGATGCCTCGGGTGCTGGGGTGGTTGGTAACTCAAAGGTCTCCTGCTAAAAACTGTGGCCCAACATTGAACTAGAGTCGTCTGTTTCTCTTCTCCTCTCCCACTTGTCAATGAACCACTGCCCCACTAGTGAAAATCAGTATCATAGCGAGGCGGGATCTAAATTGAAAGTGCAGTATGTTCTTATTGGACAGCTTAATGAGAGCTGTCCACCAATCACACCAGACTCTGAGTAGATGCTCAGCCTGAGAGGAGGCGAGGAGACAGACAAGGCCCAAAGGGTGCGTCTCAATACTGTTGAATTGCATCATTTCTCCTTTCCTCAGAAGGAAAGTGGAAAAAAATAAGTTGTGTTCAAGAATTATATTTTAAAGTGTTGACCCAGCCCAGGATTAGGTTTTTGACTCTCAAAGCGTTTCCAAGACCACTGGCAGGAGAACCTCTGAGAAATATATTGAATATCATTGGAACTGTGTAATGAGCACTTTCAATTTTGGCATGATTTATCAGCTTTTTTCTTTCCTTTTTTCTTTCTTTCCTTTCTCAGTGGTCACGGGGGTGAGTGAGGACATCAGGTTTAAACCACTAACAACCCAATCAGTGATGGTCTATGCATAGAACCCTAAACACACACACGCCTGTACAGAACACGTCTCCCTCCCATGTTACTCATGCTTTCCCGTTGCTGTGTGAGAGATGTGTGGACTCGTCTGTGGTTTGTTGTATTATGACACTGTTGGTAATAAAAGTACATGTTGGGCATGACAACAGTAAAAACTAAACTTATTAGCATACCCACAAACCCATTTCAGTATCCATATTGTACTCACTTCATACAAACCCTCCCCTCCACAACACCCTGAAATCTTAGCAAAAGCAAATACATAACTTAAATATTTTCATTATTATTTAAGAGTAAATAGGACATATCTTACGTGTGCGATTGTGTATATTGTGTGGTGCATCTTATGGAAATTGTGCTTCCACTTGTCTACAGGTTAGTTGACAATGTATGAATACTGAATATTAAATTAGTATGAATAAGTGACTGAGTATGTGTACAATGAAACATTTAAACTAAAAACAAACTTGATAAGTGAAAGTTAAATGATATCCCTGTTGATGGATGTGTTGAGCATTGGAAGGTTGTTTGATGAGTAGCATGTAGAGGAGAATAATTTGTCCCTTGTTTCTCGGTCTCTGTCCCGTGAGAGGAAATGAGAGGAGGAGTGGAGACTGGGCAGAGTGAATGTGTGTATTCTATCCTGCTGTGACAACGTCGTCCTGTATCTTATCTTACTGCTGTGGGTGGCATGAGTCTGTCCAACAGGCTGCGCTTCGTCAACACATTAAAAGTCAGTGTACCAATATGGCCTGCTCGTCTTATTTTGTGGAAAATCAGGAATTGCACATTCAAAATAACATGTCTAATTCGTAGGGCATATTGAAGGTAGAAACTCAGAGGGAAACTGGCAAGGATCCATTGACCAGATTCTGTCTACTTTGCTCAATCAATTTTATTTAGGAGGGGAGAAAACAAATCTTACAGGAGAAATCACAACAGAAATGCAGTGTTGGAACGATCCTTCAACATCCCCCATTGCATTAAAACGGATTAGTTTAGATAATTATTCCAAATAGATTTTAATTTAGTTAACCTTTGATTTAATACAAAGACATCACCCCTACCCCTTCACTTCAGCTGTGGGTCCTGAAGCCAACAATTGCTCACACAAACGGACAGACAGACAAACGCTCTGGGCTGTTAGCAACACTACAGCCATTACCTTTATTCCCACACCAGGCAGAATGAATATACTGTACAATATCTTACACAGTTACAGTATATACAGCTCCTTTACAACAGAAAACTTTCAACTGTCTAACACATCTGTTCAATCACACATATCCATTCAAAAGAAACATTGAATTAGAAAGTGGGGTGGATCAGTTTAATCTATTACTAGTATCTCGTCACCGTCAAAATAATGGCATTTTAAATTATTCCAAAATATTTTCTCTTGGTTTTACTCCTCCCAAAACAAAAGTTAACTTTTTAATGACAATATTTTTCATAAGTAAAAGAGAATGCTAAGCCAGGAATTGAATTCAGATTGGGGGTAACGGTACATTCACTTTCAACAGAAACCATGTCAAGTCCTACAGCAAAAAGTGCTGCGCTTCAGGATAGAGTTGGTTCAGCGACTAATGCAGACCAAGTACAAACACCTCTACAGACCTGAAAACGTCCTCCACAACCACTACTTTCCTCATATCTGATTGAACACATTTCACATAGCATCATCAAAAACCATCTTACTGTTTTTCAGACTTTTTGCTTTTCATTAAGTTTAGGGGTAATCAATTGACTTATCATTAAAGACTTCCATTCTTGAATAAAAAATCTGACATCGGTAGTCAACAACAAAGACACTACGGAAGCCTCAAAATCCAAAATCAACAAATATTATGAGTACACACACACACACATCCCCATCATGGGACGTTTCTCCAAAAACAGGAGGACCTTCCAATCAAACAGCAGAACTTAACCCCCATTGCCTCTGCCTTGTGTTACTAGAATTAATACAACACTATATGTACATACCTGTACATCCTCCTAGTGCACACACACACTCTCTCTCTCTCTCTCTCGGTCACTTCAACACACAAGCTTTAGTCTCCATTCGTTAGCTTTGAGTGGAACCCTCGGCCCAGATGTGCCAAAGAGCACACATGACATCATAGGGCTCCAAGCACAGAAATCAAATGCCTAGAATGGGTCTGCCATAGAAAAACTACTGTCCCAAAAATAAGTGAGATGGGACAGGATTTTAGGAGAAGCTCTGTACAATTTTAGTGCAATAACCTACAACAAAAACCCATGAAACTAGAGAGAAGAGACCACTTCCATTCAGATCATTAGGGCTACAATTGAGATTGGATCATTTATCACAGACACACAATCTTCATCCAGTCTCAAATGGAGCAACTTCATATCAATGATATGTAGAGGGGCAACAAGCACAATGGAATTGAACAATTGATAAACAAGATGACATGAAAATGCCATGAAATGGGACATCAAATAAATAAACACAGAGCAACTAGGGGAATACAAGTGACTGGCTCAGTGGCATAAGAGAAAGCTCTACTGTAGATACGTGTGCTCAGATTTCAGTGTTCCCAAATGGAAGAGGGTGGATAGACAAGGTAAATGTAGGGGAGAGCAGCCATGTGTGTCTACGTTCACGTTCCTCTTTCCTATGACGTAATTGTGTTCCCCTACTTAGAAGTAAATGACTTAGAAATTAAGTGAACAGCGCAAACTTGCACCAAATGTCTTTACCAATGCTTTCCTGACTTGCTTTCTCCCGTTAGGCCAAGGCTCTAGCCTGAATTGATACTGACCTTCACTACTCCATCTGCTTCACTGACAACACTCCCTCCACTGCCATAGAACACACCAACACCTACCACGGGCTGTGCATCAGTCTCCTTCCATTCATGACCAAATGCCAGAGTATGTCTTATTGCCCATCGGTTGTCATGGAGGAAAAGAGACAAGGAAATTAATCGAGAAAAAGCCCACAGGGCAAAACCAAGCCTTGTCTGTCTCCACTACCAAACACAGACTATCCCAGTTCTCCAGAATCAGACACACATTGTGAATGAGGATCCTGTGAGAGTAGTCCATGCACGCACACATACTATTGCTGTTAACTTCACTCAAAGCCTTCATTTCTCCTTCAATAGACAATGACTGAGGGAACAGATATTTTATTGCATAAGGGGAGGGGAGAGAGGTGGTGGTTAGGGAATAGAGGAGAGAGATCAGAAAATGAATTGACACAAACACTGCAAGTAAGGAGGCTGCAACGGAGGAGGAAGTAGACAAGGAGAGGAAGGCAGCCACACAAGGAGTTCATGTGCTTAAGTCACTATGTGTGTCCAGTAGTGATTTTGGGGGGTGAAGAGATCGATACAGTTACATATTATTTTGGGACGAAATATCGATATTTGACTCCAAGAATCAATTTCAATATGCTGTACGTAGCGTTAGCTAGTGCTAGTCGCTAGCTTGTTATCCTTTTTAAATAGTGAACCAACATATTTCAGCACTTATTTCCCTGACTGATCAAAACTAATTTTCTTATGGGTCTCTCGTCTCTCTGCAGCAGACATATGGTGAACAATATGAATCACAATACATATCGTATCGGCACCTAGGTATTGTGATAATGTGATATCGTGAGCAATCCCCAGCCCTAGTGTCCAGTGAATAATAAACTGCATGTGAGACCCGCCAAGGACTCAAATGGTGTGTGAGAAAGAGAGCGTAAACAAACTCTCCCGGGGGAGAGTGCGCTCATGTGTGCGAGACCGTATACCCAGAAGTGTGTGTACGTGTAATCCTAGATGACCTAAGTGTGACGTGGTGGAATGCTGTGTGTGTTCAGAGATCGTTCAACATTGCCAGGGATCCAAACCAACGTTGCCAGTTGGCTCCATAGTCTCATCATCAGACCACCAGGATCTTGACTTCGTCCTGCTGGTCAGGCCGGTAGAAGAAGGGGATGCAGGGATTGTCCCCCAGGAAGGGCACGGAGCGGGGCCCCTGGATCTCC
The DNA here is from genome assembly GCF_901001165.1 of Salmo trutta. Taxonomy (NCBI): domain Eukaryota; kingdom Metazoa; phylum Chordata; class Actinopteri; order Salmoniformes; family Salmonidae; genus Salmo; species Salmo trutta. The sequence continues at coordinate 20,875,079 of NC_042979.1, read as the reverse complement.
TGGAGCAGCTGCATGATCTGCCTGGCTGTGCCGTCCTCCTGAGGCCTCATCAGAGCCTGGGAATCTGGGGGGAGCCTCTGGCCCAAGTCTGACGGTGCACTGTGAGGGGTATCAGGGGTGGAGGAGTCAGATTCCACAGCTTTACTTAGATCCATAGATTCTGGAGAGAGAAGGGGGAAGGAGATGAGAGATCAGGGAGGTTAGTATAATGACTATCCATGGACTCTACAGCGGGAATGGAGAGAAGGTGTGCGTGTGTGTGCTCATACCTTGTCCGTCCACAGCATTGAGCTCCATGCGTCTGTGTGCGTGGTGAGCCTGGACATGGTCCTCCCCAGCTGGCAGCAGGTCAGGGTTAGCTGTAGTGTCATCGCTAGCCACCACCCCAGCATAGCGGCTGTACCACTCGTTTCTCTCACCCACCAACCTCATGACCAGGTCCTGCAGCTCTGCCAGTTTGGCCTGCATGGGCACAGAAACACGGTCGAATTGGTGTACTTTTCTGTGTGTGAGTAGAGTACCTTTGTGTGTGTGTGTGTGTGTGTGTGTGTGTGTGTGTGTGTGTGGACCATTTGCCAAAACTGAAAAGATATAGCTAGCTAACAACCTCCTTTTCCACATGGAAAAGATGGTGGACAGTGATTTGCTAGCTAGCTGGGATTTTCTACAAGGAATCTGCCTTCCGAAAAAAAAAAACCTTCTCCCAAGTGGGTGTGACACCTACTCCCGTTGCCTGCTGCACAACAGCTTGGATTCCACCTGGTGATCTGTTCACCGTCTGCCCTGGCCTGTCTCCCCATCTGGTACAGATAACAACACCCCCCCCCAAGCTGTCGCTCGCCTCCAGCACACACGCACTGTTGGGGCGAGTGACTCTGAACTTACAATGGCTAGTCCCAAGTCATTATATTTTTCTCTTGTGCTTTATGCTATTTGCCTCATGACTCCTTTGTGCTTTGTTGACTATGAACTTGCATGTTTACCCAACCGTGGGACAGATTATGTTTGTTCCCACACTCAGGACTCTGACTCTCTATTAGTTACACAGACTCTTGGCCCCCCATCCTATTCTAACCACCTCTCGCCGGCTTTGTATTCATGTTACCTGATGAAATGCTGAACAATATGCTCTTGTTGCCATCTAATGCACATTCAAATGTAAAAAATCAACACTGCAGAGCTCTCCCTGTCCTCTGCCTTGCCCTGATTATATTACTGCTGATATCTGGAAATGTGCAAGTTCACCCTGGCCAATCTACTGTCGCTAGCCCCAATTGTGATTTGTGCTCTGATGTCTGCTTCACTGATTTCTGCTCTCGTAAAAGCCTGGGTTTTCTGTACGTTAACACTAGAAGATTATTACCTAAAATTAGAGGTTGGCCAATTATGATTTTTCAATGCTGATACCGATACTTGGAGGACCAAAAAAGGCCGATACTGATTAATCAGCCGATTTTCATTATATATATATATATATATATATATATATAAATACTGAATGAACAATGAACACTTATTTTAACTTAATATAATACATAGATTTTATTTATATAGTCTCAAATAAATAATGAAACATGTTTAATTTGGTTTAAATAATGCAAAAACACAGTGTTGGAGAAGTAAAAGTGCAATATGTGACATGTTAAAAAGCTAACGTTTAAGTTCCTTGCTCAGAACATATGAAAGCAGGTGGTTCAATATTACCAGTTCTTCAATATTCCCAGTTACGAAGTTTTAGGTTGTAGTTATTATAGGAATTATGACGCGTCAACTATTTCTATACCATTTGTATTTCATATACCTTTGACTATTGGATGTTCTTATAGGCACTTTAGTATTGCCAGCCTAATCTCGGGAGTTGATAGGCTTGAAGTCAAACAGCTCTGTGCTTCAAGCATTGCTAAGAGTTGCTCGCAAATGCAGTAAAGTGCTGTTTGAATAAATGCTTACGAGCCTGCTGCTCCCTACCACCGCTCAGTCAGACTGCTCTATCAAATCATAGACTTAATTATAATAATAAATACAGAAATACGAGCCTTTGGTCATTAATATGGTCAAATCCGGAAACTATCATTTCTAAAACAAAACGTTTATTCTTTGTGAAATACGGAACCGTTAAGTATTTTATCTAACGGCTGGCATCCCTAAGTCTAAATATTGCTGTTACATTGCACAACCTTCAAGGTTAAGTCATAATTACGTAAAATTCTAGCAAATTATTTCAGTTTGCAACGAGCCAGGCGGCCCAAACTGTTGCATATACCGTGACTCTGCTCGCACTGAACGCAAGTGACACAATTTCCCTAGTTAATATTGCCTGCTAACATGAATTTCTTTTACCATAATATTCAGATTTAATATGTGTATTGATTTTAAGGAAGGCATTGATGTTTATGGTTAGTTCAATTTGTGCAAAGATTGTGCTTTTTCGAGAACGCGCTTTTGTCAAATCATCATCCGTTCGGCGAAGTTGAAGTAGGCTGTGATTCGATGATAAATTAACAGGCACCGAATTGATTATATGCAACGCAGCACAAGCTAGTTAACCTAGTAATATCAACCATGTGTAGTTAACTAGCGATTATGTGAAGATTGATTGTTTTTTATAAGATAAGTTTAATGCTAGCTAGCAACTTACCTTGGCTCCTTTTAATGCAGCACTCGTGTAACAGGTGGTCAGCCTGCCACGCAGTTTCCTCGTGGACTGCAATGTAATCGGCCATAATCGGCATCCAAAAAGGCAGATTTTGTGTTAAACGCGCCACAACAAAATTTAATTGTGTCCAACAAGCTTTCTCTGCCCTTAACCTTGTTCTGAATGCCTCCAAAACAAAAGGTCATGTAGTTTGGTAAGAAGAATGCCCCTCTCCCCACCAATGTGCTTTTTAACTGAGGGTTTAGAGCTTGAGGTAGTCACCTCTTACAAGTACATGGGAGTATGGCTAGACTGTCCTTCTCTCAGCACATATCAAAGCTGCAGGCTAAAGTTAAATCTAGACTTGGTTTCCTCTGTCGTAATCTCTCCTCTTTCACCCCAGCTGCCAAACTAACCCTGATTCAGATGACCATCCTACCCATGCTAGATTACGGAGACATAATTTATAGATCGGCAGGTAAGGGTGCTCTCGAACTGCTAGATGTTCTTTACCTTTCGACCATCAGATTTGCCACCAATGCTCCTTATAGGACACATCACTGCACTCTATACTCCTCTGTAAACTGGTCATCTCTGTATACCCATCGCAAGACCCACTGGTTGATGCTTATTATAAAACCCTCTTAGGCCTCACTCCCCCCTATCTGTGATGCCTACTGGAGTCACATACAACACCCGTTCTGCCAGTCACATTCTGTAAGAGGTCCCTAAAGCATACATATCCCTGGGGCCCTCTTTTGAGTTCGCTGCAGCTAGCGACTGGAACGAGCTGCAAAAAACACTCAAACTGGACCGTTTTATCTCCATCTCTTCATTCAAAGACTCAATCATGGACTCTTTTACTGGCAGTTGTGGCAGCTTCGCCTGATCTATTGTTGTCTCTACTGTCTTGTCCTTTGTGCCGTTGTCTGTGCCCAATAATGTTTGTACCATGTTGTGTTTTCATGTGTTGCTGCCATGCTATGTTGTCCTCTGAGGTCTCTCTTTATGTAGTGTTGTCTCTTGTTGTGATGTGTGTTTTGTCGTATACTTTTAATCCCAGCCCCCGTCCCCACAAAAGGCCTTTTGGTAGGCAGTCATTGTAAATAAGAATTTGTTCTTAACTGACTTGCCTAGTCAAATAAAGAATAAAATAAAACCTTCATCTCCTCTTTGTCCTGGGCCAACATACTGATGTACTGCTCCTTCTCCATGTGTTTCTGCTTCATGACAGCTCTCTGGTTCTGGTACAGGGCAATGTACTCTCCTGGACAAACACATAATGAAGGAAAGGGATGACAAGACCGGTCACACTATGGGAATGAATGTGTAAGTGCATCACTGTGTGTGTGTGAAAAAGGGTAGTGGAGAGTGTGTGTCTCACAGATAGTGGCAGTCTTTACAGACAGTTACAGCAGTGATAGTGTGTGTCTGACTGACAGTATCGGTCTCTCCAGACAGCTGTATAAAGGAGTGTGATTGTCACCTATAGTATCAGTCTCTCCAGACAGCTGTATAAAGGAGTGTGATTGTCACCTATAGTATCAGTCTCTCCAGACAGCTGTATAAAGGAGTGTGATTGTCACCTATAGTATCAGTCTCTCCAGACAGCTGTATACAGCGGTGTTCCAGCTCCTCTACCCTCTCCTTCAGGTCAGCCTTCTCCTGCATCAGAGAGGTGAAGCGGTGTTGGAGCTTCTCCATGGCAACACACAGGGCCTCGTGTACCTCCACTGGGACGCCCTCTGAACCTGAGACTAACACAGGGGGGGGGGAAGAGATACCGGTCACACACTGCAATGGTAACACACTCAAAACTAGCATAGAGCTCTGAGAGAACAAACATTGGTCATGCACGTAGCACACACAACTATGTGCATGCACCTCTCCTCCTCTCACCTGTGTGTTCACAGTGACTGTGGTCATCATGGCTGTGAGTGTGGTCGTGGCTGTGACCGTGGTCATGTTCATGGTCATGACTGTGGTGCTGGTACTCCATGCTGGGTGCTGCAGCCTGGCGACGGGCTGCGAGGTGCAGTCTCCTCTCCTCCTCCAGTTTGCTCCTCACCTCATCTCTCTCTGCCTCCACACGCGCCACTGCATCGCGCACAAACTCCTCCTGAGAGAGACGGCAGGGGGGAATTTTTAAAATCGGAGACAATTATCTGAAAGATGCTTTGAAAATCCTCATATATGTAGATTTGGGAGCAACAACACTAGAGGCCACTTAAAACCACTGAGGGTTGTTTTCTCCTTACCATCTCTTCCCGGCTCTCAAAGTCTTCTGGGATAGCGATGGAGGACTTCTGTGGGCTTTCTGGCAGGGATTGGCTCTCCACTCCGTCTCCCTGGTCTCTGGGGGGTGTGGCCAGGGCTGAGCTGTTGAGCAGCTCTGTGACTTCAGCCTTCAGCTGCTCGTTGTCTCTGGACAACCGCTCCAGCCTCTCCTGTAGGGGGAGGGTTACCACAGCCACAGTCATAAACCCCACCCATTCCTACAATTTATCTTCTTCAAATCTGATTTTAAGCCTAACCCCTAAATCCAACACCAACCTTAACCCCACCACTAACCTTAAGCTCAGACAAAAAAGATAATTTTAGTTTCTTTTCATTAATTTTTACGATGTAGCCTATTTTGACTTTGTGGCTGTGGTAACTAGTGACAACCCAGCCGGCCAGCCAGCCAGCGCAGCAGTAACGATGCATTATGAATGTGTGTGTGTCTGTCCCGTTCCCTGACCTGGTATTGCTCCAGCTGTTTGTGGCTCATCTCCAGTTGAACCCTTCCATGGGTCTCGTCATGCTGCAGCTGGTCCATCAGCTGGCTCTGCTGCAGGTACTGTCTGTGGAGCTGCTCCCGCTCTGATGCCAGGGCCGTGTAGCCTGCAGAGTACTGCTGTAGGTGGGCCACTATCTGGTCCCGCTGCTCCAGCAGCGCCTGGTACTCCAGAGACTTCAGCTCCAACTGGGGATGAAGCAGACATGTGTGAGTGTGTTTGTGTGACAAATGTTGTTCCTGCAGCTGTTCACCACCTTAATTGGGAAGGATGGGCTCGTGGTAATGGTTGGAGAGGAATGGTATGAAATACATCAAACACATGGGGTGTTTCTCAAAATGCATACAACCGTGCATGCAAATTGGAGCAAGGGAGGGTCGGAGTATGAGTCCAAATCAAAGTATATGAAACGGAGCACGGAGGGCACTTCTCGAATGCGTACTCCATTTGTACATATTTTGAAGCATCGATGCAAGCTTCCATGGAAAGTATGCACAGAAATATGACGCAACCACGTAAAAATAACATTTTCTTGAAATCAATAGCGGACATTATTTGAGTTGAAGTGAGAGAAAATACACTGACTTTGTAATTAAATGTTGCCTATTCACATCTCATATGTTGCCTGTCTACAACATTTTATCTTGATGTTGATAAATACATGCAGTGTTAATTTTGGCATGGTTACCTGCCTACAGTACCTACTGTAGTGTGCGTAGGTCGTAAGCCCATAGTAAGTCAGAGATAACCGGCTAGCAACTACTGTTAGCTAGCCAGATAGCTACAAAGAATTGTTAGCTAGCTACCCATGCCTGTTATACTATCTTGTTAGCTACATTATTACGATTCACATATAGCTAGCTGATAGTTATGAAGTAAAAAGTTTGCTTTGTGTATATCTTGTTTCGTCTCTATTGCCATTGTCCTGGCTAGAAGAAGGAAGGTTCAGTGAATGGGTAAGTCCATAAGGTTAACTGGCTAGCAAGCCATGAAGAATTGACATCTACCTTGCATAACATTAGTTTTAGGTAATCTTCTCTAGCTAGATTAAATTCACATAGTTAATTCAGAAAGTATTCAGACTAGGGCTGTTGCGGTGACCGTATGACCGCCACACCGGCGGTCACGAGTCATGAAGGCAGACAAATTCCCCGTGACGTGTTGGGTCACGGTAATTAGGCTTCTCCAAGCTCTGATGCTCATTAGTAGCCTACCAAACCTGCTAACTGCCTGGTACTAATCACTCTGACATCAATGCAAATGTCATCAAAAATCTAATAAAACACTTCATGACAGCCCATGAGCTCATGTTGCATAGCCTATAGACAGAGTGATGGCCACTATTAAAAAGGGAAGGATCCCATCAACTTTCTGCTAGGTCTACTATATTTCGCAACTTTCCTAATATTAAGCACATTGTTTATCTTTACATCAGGAGTACAGCCTACATGGCTGACATGAAAATGAACCACGGGAAAAGCGTCCTCCATTCGCAATTTAAGTTCATAGATGAGATGTATTTTTCCCGCTGCCCGTTTCGAGACAGGTGCATGATAATGGTCCATTCTAAATCAAAACTAATTTCACATATATTATTTAGTATAAGTAAAGACGAGATTAAATCAAGAATAGTCTGATGGGAGACAATATTAGCCTATTACTGGTGAATGATCACTTGTGAATTATGCCCAGCATAAGGGAAAGAAGAGTTTTTCAAATCATAGTTGCACACCTCATGTAGCCTAGCCCATAGGCCTATATGTTTTGATAAGGTTGTATCACAACAAAAGTGGCCAAACAACTTCTTAAAATTAAGCACATGAATCTGCTTTAGAAGGGGTGTAGAGCCTAAGTGGTATAGATAAAGCAGCGTGTGAGTTTCAAGTTTGGGAAGATAATTTTCACCATAAAAAAATGCACCTTTATAATAAAAGCATTACATGCATAAATCGCATTTGCGGTCACTTTTGATAATGGTGTTTTCCCGCTAATGTAACATTTGCGCTTATAGCCTACTGCCATGTGCACATGGCTGTGCTTATAATGTGAAGAAATAGGCCAAATTGTTTATCATAATTTAAAGCCACATTGTGTAAAAAAAGTTTGATGATAGTGGTTGGATTAATTTGACATCCATCGCATCCCACAACTGTCCCAGACTATGTTTGGAATATTTCTTTCTCACACAGAATAGGTCAACTTTTGTACAATAGGGGATAGTAGATTGACATAGACTAGTGATTTTGCTGTTCGTTAGGCCTACTACTCATCTTGATGGCTGACGAAAAGTAAAATGTGGACAATTCTTCCAACATGCACCTCGGAATTGGATAAGGATGCGTGCAGTTGCGGCCCCTATGTGTCTGTCTTCACTGGTAGCCTGTGAGAAAAACCCGATCACGTGATGAGAGCCATGTGAGTGAGGTGCTTAGGAGCGTGCGGCACTCAGGGAGAAGGGCACAACGGCCACTGGCCGCAAAAAGCATGGACTTTTTTAGGTTGCATTACGGCCACACAAAGGGGATGCTGCCGTTAAATTGTGAATGAGAGACTGATGAAGTGTGTACAGCCTGAGCAAAAAACTAAGCCGAGCTCATGCCTTACAAGCGGCTTTTTTCAAATCATCATTAGTCGCGTTATGCAGCCTTACAGAATGCAGTCTTTCGTCTCTATTGTTGCCATTGTCCTGGCTGGAAGAAATGAATGGGGAGATGCAGTGTGAGGTAATACAGTAGGGGGAGTGCTTCTCAAATTAAATGTTTAATGCGTCCTCACAAGAACAAACTCAAGAAAACGTCCTCGGAGAATGCACTTGGAGCATGAGAGTGTGGAGCACAGTAGTATGCATAGAGAAACATCCATGGTTTCCATGTGTTTGATGTCATTCCATTCGCTCTGTTCCAGCCATTATTATGAGCCCTCCTCCCCTGAGCAGCCTCCACTGGTGTGTCCCTACCTGCTCCTTGAAGTTGTGCAGGTCCTCCTGTAGTTGTCCCATCCTGCGTCCCAGCTCCTTCTTGACGTGATGCTCTGACTGCAGAGCAGTGGTCAGCTCCATGTTCTCATTGGTCTAGGATGGCAGAGAGACATTTAACACGAGGCAACACCCTTGTTATTCTAACGTGTCTTATCTTACTAGCACTGACTTTGCTGATAGTAGCTTATTGAGGAAAAGTTTGACTTTCTATGATTGTGATATTTGGTTGTCTCACCTAGCTACCTTAAGATGAACTAAGCCGCTCTGGATAAGAGATTCTGCTAAATGCCTAAACTGTAAATGTAAATGTGTGTGTTTTGAATGTGGCTGAATGAGTAAAAACAATGTTTCCAGTTCCACCCATTTCTTTTATCACCAATCAAACTTAGGCAGATTAGTGAATACTTCAAATAAGTCAACAGGACAGTAAATAGGTAATATTCGTCCTTACCAGTTTGACGAAGCCGTTCTGCAGCTCAGCCAGCTGGTCTTTAAGGGTGCGGTTCTGGGCCAGGGCGCGGCTGATGGTGGCCTTGTCACTCTGCACGTCCTCCAGCATGCGCCTGCGGTCCTCTGCATCCTCGGCCCCGCGCTCCGCATGGCGCTCCAGCTCCGAGAGACGGGACTCCTGCTCCGAGCACATACGACTCAGCTGCTCGTTGTCACGTAGCTATAACAAAGGAAGGGAAGGGGAAGAACAGTGAGATTTTGCTTGTGAGACTCTATAACAGGGAAATGGTGTCCAGTATTTGGTTCCAGGCCGGCACCAACACAAACCATAATGCATAGTGTTCAGAGTGTGATATACACAGTGCGTGTTATTATTCACTGGTAGTGAGTGAGTGAGTGAGTGAGTGAGTGAGTGAGTTAGTTATCACCTGGGACTGGAACTGTGTGTTGAGAGAGTCTCTCTCCTGCTGCAGGCTGCTGAGGGCTTCCTGGAGGGTCAGTTCACTCTCTGAGGGCCCTGAGGGCTGGGGATCTACCTGGGCCTCTCTCTCATGGGACAAAAGGGCTGGGGAGGAGAAAACAATCTGTTCATCTCCCTTTCTGAGAACATTTTTCTCCTTTCACCAATAGTACATTGTACTTTCCTTATGGCAATACAAATCTTTTCATGATAATCATTGACAGGACGAACACAGTAAGCTTGTCTTTGGTAGAAAGCTCTTCTGAGAACAACTGATGTGCAAAACAAGGAGGGTAGCTGTGTGTCTCACCTGCAGCGTGCTTCAGGTCTGTGATGTGAGCTTCTAGCTCCTGGATCTGACTGATGCTCCTGTCTCTCTCCTCTGCTACTAGTGTCACCTGCACAGGACACACGCACGCCAATCAACTCCGTGACTAAGTATTTCTAGCATTCTTTTCAGAGTCTATGCCAGCTCTATAGGTTCTGCTAATGGGGTGGTAGCATAGTGTACCTGAGAGAGCAGCTGCTCTGTCTTGTCCTTCCATACTCGTCCCTCCTCCTGGATCTGCTCAGCGTAGCGGTCTCTCTCTGTTTGCAGCTGGGCCACCGACTCCATTAACTATAGATGATACCAAAAGACCATTAACACAATGGCAAGGCGCTAAAACATTAAAGAGAGGAATACACCCGTTTGTAAATGGCAGTTAGAGCGTTGGGCCAGTAACTGAAAGGTTGCTAGTTCGAATCCCAGAGTGGCAACAGTGAAAAATCTGTCAACGTGCCCTTGAGCAAGGCACTTCATCGCAATTGATCCAGGGTCGCTGTTGATAATGGCAGATCCTGACCCCACTCTCTGAGGGTGTCTCAGGGCGAGTTGGGATATGGAAAAAAAACATTTCCAATTCAAATAGGACAATCATAAGCAACCACCAAATATGATTATAAATATGTGGTCATCTTGAATCAGTTCTAGGTGAATTCATTCCACACAATGCGCTCGCATGCACACACACACCCCACTACCTGAGCAGTGTGCGCCTCAATCTGTAATTTCTCCTCCAGTAGTAACTGCATCTGCTGGTTGGCACTGGGAGGCCCTGACTGACTGGAAAACTAGGAATAAAAAAAACAAAGAGAATTGAACAACCGCAAAACAAATGATAATGACAGTGTGTATGGAGTGTGTGTGTATGGAGTGTGTGTGTATCTACCTGTTGCAGCATGACGTCAGCCATCTCCAGTCTCTTGCGCAGTTCGTCCAGGTCCAGTCTCATAGCGCTGTTCTCACTCACCCTCAGCTTGAGCTGCTCTGACAGCTCTGAACTCTGCTGCCTCCTCTCCTCACTCACACTACTGCACAGGGACGGAGAGATATAGGAGGGTCAGGTTGGAACGTACACACACACAGCCTCTGAATTGCCTAACCTACTCATAGATGACACGCATCTCTCTCCCTGTATCACACACACACAGTGTGGTTTCCACTAGATTCCTTTTCCTACCTAGTCCACAAAGCAAACAAGGAAATATGATAAAAGGCCAGCCATTTAGTAGAATGGAAGCATACTGCAGGTAAGACTTACTTTAGTCTGTACACCTCAAGCCTCAGGTTGTCTCTCTCTCTCTCTAGCTCTTTGTTATGCTGCACAAGAGAACAAGAAAATCAATCATATGTAACATTACTGCAAAGCTCAAATCAATGCTCACGGAATTCAGGTAACTGTATCAGTCCGGTGTGTTTGTGTGTGATCATGTAAATGACCTTCTCACACAGTTTCTCTCTCTCTGTGTGTGTTTAAGTTACCTTGTCAAACTGTTTCTGTTGTGTGGAAACGGAGGACAGGGTTCTCTCCAGCTCAGAGACTCTCTGTTTGGTGGCCTGGAGACGGTTACTCAGCTCCTCAGCCTCTCCTGAAAACACACATCAGCAGCTTACTGAGCACCAATCCAAATACACTTCTACACACATCAACTCTCTTTCTCACCAGCCTCCCCTGAAAACACACCACATTACTGAGAACGTTCACATACACACATTCATATACATACATCCTCAGTCTCACACAGGGTACACACTCACCTGTTTTCTGGCGGGCAGCCTGCTGCGTGTATGACAGTGCGGTCTGCAGCTCTGATTTCTCCGACACCAGGATGCCGATGGTCTGGATGTGGACCTAGAGAAGAGAAAGAGAGACAAGCAGATGATACAATCTTTAAATAAACAGATAACCTTACGTAGAATCATTAAATTGGTGTCATTGCACTGCATCATCCCCGTCATCTATCAAATCAAAGCTTTGATTCACTTGGAATGACGAGAACATATTTTGTTCTGTGTGTCAGTGCGTGCATCCCTGGGTAAATAGGCAACAACAAATAGTGTATGGGCCCTTAAGACAGATGCATAGCACATATCTGGAAATGCAGAGTGAAATGAGAGAATTGCTTTGAAAGGTCTTCAAATGGATTAAGAGAAGAGGCCTGATAAACCTTTCAGAGGCCTCTTCTTCGTGTGTGACACAGGAGGTTGGTGGCATCTTAATTGGGGAGAATGGGCTTGTGTTAATAGCTGGAGCGGAATGGCATAAAATACATCAAACACATGGTTTTTATGTGTTTGATGCCATTCCATTCACTCCGGCCATTATTATGAGCCGTCCTCCCCTCAGAAGCCTCCACTGTTGTGTGTGTGTGTACACACCTGTAATTGTTCTCGCATGGCTCCTTGCTCCCTCACACATTTAAGTTCAAACTCCTTTCGCTCCTGATCAAAGAAAGCACACAGAAAACATAGTCATCATCCACTGAAGAGAGAAAGAGACTTTTTACACTGAAGAATAAACGCAAAAAAAACAATTTCAAAGATTTTACTGAGTTACAGTTCATATATGGAAATCAATCAATTGAAATAAATTCATTAGGCCCTAACCTATGGATTTTACATGACTGGAAATACACAGATACCTTAAAAAAAAAGGTAGGGGTGTGGATCAGACAACTAGTCAGTATCTGGTAACCACAATTTGCCGCATGCAGCGTGACATCTCCTTTGGCATAGAGTTGATCAGGCAGTTGATTGTGGCCTGTGGAATGTTGTCCCACTCCTCTTCAATAGCTGTGCAAAGTTGCTGAATATTGGCGGGAACTGGAACACACTGTCGTACATGTCCATCCAGAGCATCCCAAACATGCTCAAATGGGTGACATGTCAGGTGAGTATGGAGGCCATGGAAGAACTGGGACATTTGTAGCTTCCAGGAATTGTGTACAGATCCTTGCGACATGGGGCAGTGCATTATCATGCTGAAACATGAGGTGATGGCGGCGGATGAATGGTATGACAATGGGCCTCAGGATCTCATCACGGTATCTCTGTGAATTCAAATTGCCATCGATAAAATGCAATTGTGTTCATTGTCCATAGCTTATGCCTGCCCATACCATAACACCACCATGGGGCACTATGTTCACAACGTTGACATCAGCCAACTTCTCGCCCACACAACGCCATACACGCAGTCTATCATCTGCCGGATACAGTTGAAATCAAGATTCATCCGTGAAGAGCACACTTCTCCAGCGTGCCAGTGGCCATCGAAGGTGAGCATTTGTCCACTGAAGTCGGTTAAAAACGCCGAACTGAAGTCAGATCAAGACCCAGTTTCATCAGCTGTCCGGGTTCATGGTCTCAGACAATCCCGCAGGTGAAGAAGCCGGATGTGGAAGTCCTGGGCTGACGCGGTTACAGGTGGTCTACAGTTGTGTGGGAGGTTGGATGTACTGCCAAATTCTCTAAAACGAAGTTGGAGGTGGCATATGGTAGAGTAATGAACATTAAATTCTCTGGCAACAGCTCTGGTGGACATTCCTGCCGTCAGCATGTCAATTGCACGCTCCCTCAAAACTTGAGACATCTGTGGCATTGTGTGACAAAACTCCACAATTTAGAGTGGACTTTATTTTGTCCCCAGCACAAGATGCACCTGTGTAATGATCATGCTGTTTAATCTGCTTATTGATATGCCACACCTGTCAGGTGGACGGATTATCTTGGCAAAGGAGAAATTCTCACTAACTGGGATGAAAAACATTTGAGAGAAATAAGCTATTTGTGCGTATGGAACATTTTTGGGATCTTTTATTTCAGCTCATGAAACATGGCATCAAAACTTTACATGTTGCGTTGATCTTTTTTCCCCAGTTTATTTATGCTCACCTTTTGCAGCTGATCTGTGAGCTCCTGAGATTGCTTGGTCTGTCAGACAAACAGGACAATCAGTGACATCAGCACCATCCACAAACCACCACCATCTATACTAAGTCAGTCATCTAACCAAACAACAAGTCATCGCCTTTCACTCTTCAGGAGTCAAATACCTATTGAGCACCTCCCATTTACAAAGCAGCACAGAAGCTTACTAGCCTAGTCAATCGGGTTAGCGACGGTAAGCTAGCTCCAGAAGCAATATCAGTGCAGTTGGTCTATTATTGACTGACAAAAACATTCCCTCATTTCATTCATTGTCGAGATCATGGTGAGCATGTCAAAGCTTAGTGGTTACCAATGAGAACAGTGCAGTGCAATGAAATTTGTGAGGTGAATAAACAAAACCATGCATGACTTGATCAACTGACTGACTGTGCTGCCACTCAGCACAGCTGCTGTTTAGCCAACGTGTTAAGTGTTACGTCATTCGTTACATGCTAGTCAATCTGTGGCCAGTCAGTGTACTTGGTGTGGTATGAGTCTTGCTATGGGGGCTGTGAGGGGTTATTTGCAGAACACCCAACACCCAAGCATGCGCGCACACACACTCACACTCTTACCAGCAGGTCTAGCTTGGTACTGAGCTGAGAGTTTGTTAGGTTGCTGGAGTCCAGTGCGGTTGCCAGCTCTTGGTTTCGACTCTGATGTGTGAACATGCAACAACAACAAAAAGAGGAAGGGAGTGAATTGAAGTGAAATAAATGAAAAACAGATGGGAGGTGGAGAAATACAAACAATTCATTAAAGTGAAAGTAAATAAGACTCTCTCGGTCACCTTCAGTGATGTAAAATGTGAACAACCAACAAAAATGATGGCAGCAGGTATTTGGTCCTACTAGTAGTCAGTGAGGTAATACAGTGAGGACAGAGACAGAGGTAGCTAGCAGAACATTCAGTAATACATGTACAGACTGGAGTGTGTAATGTAATAGACAGTGTTCTCACATGACCTCAGTTTCTCCAGATGTCTACATAACATGAACTACACTAGGGTTCCCTGTTAAATTAATCAAAGCTTAATGAGTTATTTGAATCAGCTGTGTAGTGCTAGGTCAAAAACCAGAATGTGCACTCACGACGGGCCCCATGACAGAGTTTGGAAAACCCTGAACTACACAACCATGGTAAGAACATCAAAGTTCCTAATGTGATCAAGTTACAAACTAGTAGGCACTATAACATGTTGTAACACCAATAGCCAGCTCCAATCAAGGCTTTGGAAAGATGACTGAATTTTATTTACTAAAAGAGAGAGAGAGTGTCCATTATCTATATAGACTGCATCAAAGTGCAAGGTAATCTAACAGGACTGAGGACTATTACACAGGACAGAGATATGACTAGAGAAGGAGAAATAGAGTTCCTCTGCACTAAACTGTGCATGTATGCAGGGCCTGGGAAAGGTACAGTAGGGCTGCCAGGACGGCATTTCATTTGTTCTGACTGTGACGATCTTTCAGATTGTGTTGCACAGCTGAGACAACAATGCAATCTATCAAGTCTATCACTTGCTGTGTGTGCCTGTGTGTGTAACCCGAGCCTGGACCCAGGGCCAGGACAGGCAGAGGGGTCATGT
The DNA here is from genome assembly GCF_901001165.1 of Salmo trutta. Classification (NCBI taxonomy): domain Eukaryota; kingdom Metazoa; phylum Chordata; class Actinopteri; order Salmoniformes; family Salmonidae; genus Salmo; species Salmo trutta. Next base: position 20,859,937 of record NC_042979.1, on the reverse strand, counting down.
GAGCTGTATGGCCGAGGCCAGTCACATTCCTGCACGGAGAGCAAGAACGGAGGGATTGTGAGAGAGGCGAGGAGGGGACGGAACACCTCTACATAACCTGGGGGTACACACACACCACAAGATTTCTCTGGTGTGTGTATGGAGACACACTGGACACACGGAGGGGAGTGAACATCATGTACTGAGGCTGATTCAATAGGCATGAGGCTTAACAAGGGGCAACTTCAAATGGGGATAGAATGGATCTGGGTTTGTCTGATCAGGACAAATAATGGATTGCATTTTATATTGCTTTTCCCTGTGTACTGGCCATGATAATGGGGCAACGTGTGGTGTGGTGATGTGTGTCACTTACCTCCAGTTCTTTTTCATTGGCAGGCGAGGGAGCACTGTCTCCATTTACATAGGTGGTGGATGACTAGAATAGACAGGAAAGAAACAACAAGATAAGTCAAACCACAATAAAGCAAGCTTCTCAGAGCCAATGAGAGCATCACAAATAGCACTCCTGATTATGCAACGCACTAAACCAGGAGCGAGCAAATATCCAAAGCAAGTAAGATAGTGTATCATTGGGAGTGGCTTGCACTTAGCCAACGTGCACTTCTCAGTGCGTCGACTGCAGTTTATAAGCCTAATTTCTCCTTTTTGTGGCCATAAAGTACACGCATACCCCAGAGAGCAGTCCGTTGAGCTGCTGGGAGAGCTGCCGCAGGCTCTCTGTGGATGAGAGGGGTCTGGTCACACACACACACACACACACACACACACACACACACACACACACACACGTTACAGTAACACACCAGTCTTATTGAGTAATGGAGCATTCAATGTGTGATAAACTGCACTGCCAGCCTTCATAACTGTGCTACTTATTCTGTGTGTGTGTGTGGTCAACAGTAGCAGGCGAGGGGGGGCAGGGCTGTGAAGGGTAGAGAAGGGCCAGTGAGGACCAGGGGGCACATCCTGAAGAGGAACTGAGTGTGTGTGTGTGTAAGATGACTTGGTGACCCACCTATTCTCATCCACATGGTTTTCATTGCCATTGGCATCAGGGGTGCAGTTCTGTGGAGAGAGAGAGGAGAGAGAGAGGAAATTGCTTTGAGTGAAACTAAAAAACATCAAAGCAAGTGACATATCAGGCCAAATGTATTCAGACACAATGAACACAAGTTAGGCCTATCCATCCTTGTACACGGTTAATAATGACTACTCATTAATGAGTGGCGAGAGAGGTGGTCACGATACCAGAATTTTGACTTTGATACCAGATTTAGTATCAAGATACTCGATACAATCACGATACCAAGGGACAAAAAGAAGGTGTATTAGCCAAAGTCACAGAATGGCACTTGATCCAGACAGATCTTTTGAGTTCAGTATCAATACATTAGAAATGTAGGATTTTGGAATGCGTGCATAATGGATCAATTATACAATCAATTTGACTATGTAATAAAAAAATATATATAATTATAATCTAACTACATAAGGGTAATAATTTATTTGAATAGTGAATCTGTAGTCGATTGATAAACTGGGTAAATCAAGGCCTATTTACAATACAGGTGAATGCATATTCAATTGGAGTGTGTGCATGCATTGAGTTATTGCTTGTTTTGGCTGAATTCGTGGGGCTACAGATGAAAAACAATTTGGGACTTACTTTACTGATCAACAACATTTGCGCAGAAGAAGCAATCTCTTATTTTATAAAGTGTGCACTGTCTCTTTAAGACCCATGACATTCACTCACACTTAGAGGCTTGCGCAAAGATGATCTTGACTGGGAGAGACATGAGTCAGGCAAGATAAAGTGAATGAAGAAAGTTTTTGGTGACAATCAGCTTTGAAATAAGCAAAATGTTGTGCTATGGTTTGCATATTATCACATACAAGGTACTATGATAGTGAGTTGATGTTTGCTTCAGCTGTAAACTAGCAAGGAAAGCTACCGGTATCTTCTTGCATTGGAAGGTGTTCTAGCCTGTAATGGACATTGTTTTGCAAACAGTAATTAACAGTTACAACATTTATGCATGCTGTGTTGCATTATTCAAGTGTGTTAACTTCTGTTCAGCGAGCGATAATGCAGCCCAGACTACCAGTGAATGCAGTAGTTCCTCAGGACAGACTAGAAATGAGTAAGTGGCACTGGCATGGTGCAATAAGGGGACATCGGCTGCGCTAATAGACAGACTTGAATCTCTATTAAAAACAGTAGATGATGTGAAACACATTTGACAGAAGCACTAACAGTAAAAATTCTAGGACCAAACCGTTTTTCAGGTTCTAGTATTGAAAAAGTACGGAAGTTTCAGTATACCTTGAAACAGTAAGAGAGAGAGAGAGAGAGAGAGATGGAGACAGATAGAAGAAGACGGAGGGAGGAAGGGACACACCTGCTGCATGTCAGTGTTGTGGGCGTGGCTGACACACTCAGGGTTAGTAGCAGACATAGAGCTAGCAGGGTTAGAACCAGGGGAGCTGCGGCCGGCCTCTCCGTTTGGGTCCTCCAGTAGCTGGGTGACAGTGGACCTTCTCACCTCCCCATCAACGTGGGCCTGAGGCCACAATACACACAGACATTACTTTTCAGTGCTCATCCAGAGATTGTGGTTGGAGCAATTTGGAAACATACACATGTCCACATCATTCTAACCTACAAAACAAGGTACAGTCAGGCAGCACAATCACAACACATGGATGGACAACCACACACATCTTGTTTTCACTGATGGAGACATGCCAGCATGGTAAATAAACCAAAAAAACGTCAGGTCCAGAAGTTATAAACATGCAAAACCCACAGATACTAGCAAATCAACATCATGCCCCTGTTGGACTGACCCAAATCAGAAGAAACTAAAAACGGTTAGCTAGGCATTATCCTAGCATATTCATAATAAATTAACAAATGGCAAAATAAATACCAAGCACTTCTCTCACTGTAGAGAAATGGCTACGATGAGCAACCAGTGACCATTGGGAATAGCATGCAGGAGAGGAGCAAAAACAACAGAGGGACAGAGATAGTAGGGAGGGAATGGGACCGATATACAGAGAGCGAGATCAAGTGAGGTAAGTAGAGGGCAAGAGACAGGTGTAAAAGAACAAAAAGGACAAAAGAAGAGATAGTGGGGAAGAGTGAGACAGAGAGAAGGAGAGAAAAAGAAGGCAGGAGGGGATAAGCTCACCTGGCTGTTGCCAAAGGGAGACAGAGCTAATCCATTGGTCTGACTACGAACTTTCAGAATACTCTGAATCTACGGGAGAGTGGAAGGGTGAGAGAGAGAGGGACCGTGAATGAGCAAATGAGGGAGGGAGGAAGGGCATTGAAAGAGAAAGATTTGAAAGCCCACAACCCCTGCAGCTTCATTGCCAGACAATGTTAGCGACTGACTCATCACAATCAGTTCCGTCTCTGGAGGTATAGAAAATATTTGATTCTGTGATAATGTTCCTCCAAGAAAATTACTGTCATTGTGACTGGCTAGATGGGAGCAAAGTCTTTACCGATACCAGAAAAACTAGTTTCACCATGGGAAGGCTAGGGCAGAAGTTAAAGCAAACAAATACTGCAAAAAGGATCCAGGAACTACAGTGCATTCGGAAAGTATTCAGACCCCTTGATTTTTTACCACATTTTGCTATGTTACAGCCTTCCTCTAAAATTGATTTTTTTTAAAATATGCTCAATCTATACACAATACCCCATAATGACAAAGTGAAAACAGGTTTTTATTAGACAAATCTAATTTAATAAAAATAATAAACAGAAATAACTTATTTACATAAGCATTCAGAACTTTTGCTATGAGACTCAACATTTAGCTCAGGTGCATCCTGTTTCCATTGATCATCCTTGAGATGTTTCTACAACTTGATTGGAGTCCACCTGTGGTAAATTCAATTAATTGGACATTATTTGGAAAGGTACACATCTGTGTATAAGGTCCCACAGTCGACAGTGCAAGTCAGATCAAAAACCAAGCCATGAGTTCTAAGAAATTGTCCGTAGAGCTCCGAGACAGGATTGTGTCGAGGCACAGATCTGGGGAAGGGTACCAAAACATTTCTGCAGCATGAAAGGTCCCCAAGAACACAGTGGCCTCCATCATTCTTAATTAGAAAAAGTTTGCAACCACCAAGACTCTTCCTAAAGCTGGCTGCACGGCCAAACTGAGCAATCGGAGAAGGGCCTTTGTTGGGGAGGTGACCAAGAACCCAATGGTCACTTCGACAGAGCTGGGAGAATCATCCGGAAGGACAACCATCTCTGCGGCACACCACCAATCAGCAACGCTCCCCATCCAACCTGACAGAGCTTGAGAGGATCTGCAGAGAAGAATGGGAGAAACTCCCCAAATATAGGTGTGCCAAGCTTGTAATCATACCCAAGAAGACTCAAGGCTGTAATCGCTGCCAAAGGTGCTTCAACAATGTACTGAATAAAGCGTCTGAATACTTATGTAAATGTAATATTTTATAGAAATGTTTTTGCTTTGTCATTGTGGGTTATTGTGTGTAGATTTATGGAAGTAAAAAAACAATTTAAATACTTTCCGAATACACGGTATATAGTTATTACAGTAACCATTGACTGTCCCTTACACACACACCCCCACATTGTTATGAAACAATTGCCAAACTGATGTCATTCTAATAGGATTATTGATTTGAACCAAACAGAAGGGTGTGTGTGTTAAGATGCAACGTCCTGACGGGAATACAAATTGACAGAGCATGATAGTACGTTCTCGCCTGACGAAGACACGTCCTTTGGTCACTGGCGCATTGCTGCATTTTACATTCCATGATCTGACATAAATGACAAACACTGACAGTAAACTTGCAAATGGCTGCACTCACACACGAAGTGTGCAGCTGCCCTGGAACATTAAATGTGATTCCAGAGTAGAAGTATTATCAGACTGCTTTCTTGCAACATTTCACTTTGTTATTGAAATGCAAATGCTGTGAAGTCAAATCTTGCAAAGAAGCAGTGTAGCAGTGTGCATGAACAGTACTCAAAGTCATCACACACACACACACAGCTGGGTGACTCACATTGTCTGGAGAGTGTAGGTCAGCCGAGGGTGTGTCTGGTTGGCTCCCTCCCTTCTTCTTCTTGGCACCTGGTCCTCCTCCATTTCCACCCCCTCCTCCACTGGCAGGAGAACTCTTCTGCTGAAACTCCTTCAGCTGCCCGGCACAAGAGAGGAGGGGAAGAGGACAATGAGAGCTCTCAACTGTCTGGAACTCACATGTTTGCTAGGCTAAGCACATCAGCAGAATAAGTATATTGCATAGAAAGTACAGGGAGCCTTGGTGTGGCTTACAATAATGTGACTATTCAGAAAGATCCCATATGATTACAGTATAAGCAGTTATTCCTGGTATGGCATCACTGGTGTGGGTGACAATGGAATGACTATTTAGAAAGATCCAAAACTGTCCAACAAGATCTTATAGCATAACCAATTGCTGCAATAGCTGAAGGTTGAGGAAGGTACTTTTTAGTTTTTAAATGTGAAATGAGAAAACATCCCCCCCTTGTACAAGTGGGTTTGTTTTTAAACGTGTAATGGTAGAACATGCGCCCGCCTGCACAAGGTTGTGCTGTGACAGCTGTCATGAGACAAATTAGAGAAACTCCACAGAGATAAGAATGCCATCTCAAATTCCTGAGTTGGATCTCAACAACAGTATGTGGTTATCACCATGTCGAAAGAGATAGTAGGCGACGCAAATGACTTGAGCAAGACAACTGTTCTTCAAACAAAAATAGCTTAATTTGATTAGCTATCTATATACAATATTTCTAGGTAGCTAGCTACTGAGTGACAAAACAGAGACAGGGAGAGGAAGCGTCTGCTGTCAAACTACCCGTCACGTTACTCTTCACTGACACATTGCTTCCTATCAAATATGACTCAATAGATATAACTATGCAAACATTTTATTTAGCCAAGGTAACATTATCATTAGTTTGTCATTTCATTAACTATATAACGTTAGTGATACTGGCAGGCATGTAAGTGACATTTGAATGTTTCTTGGACTGTCGGACAGCTAGTATTCCTAGCGAGTTATAACGTAGCTAGCTAACTAACGTTAACTTTACACAAAGTGACAGTAAGAAAGTCGAAACAAATAACACCCCATTATGTGTAATATTGTGTTAGCTAGCTGGCTAGCATCAATCATATTGTGCCAACTGGCTCTGTGCTACCTTTCAGTTCATTGATAGTTAGCTAACGTTAGCTAAATCACTAACATGAGCAAACGTAAACTGGCCAATTGGGTTGATAAAACTACAGAAGGTTTGTACCTAGGGAGCAACGCCATTGCAAAGTTTACAAGTCCCTGCCCGGTATAAATTGTCCACATACTCTTGCTACTTAATGCTACGATTAGAGGCCCAAGCTAAGCCTCGGTATTTCGTGCGCGCTAACAGCCACAGCAGGAGGATGCGAGTTGGGTTGGGCGACTGCAGACCGGTCCGAGGACGTGGAATGTCAACATCACATGGGTTCGTGAAAACTTGGAACTACTGACAACTCGAATCCAGAACAGAGTAACGTTTGGAAAAAACTGTTATATTTGCTGTGAAATGGGGAATTCAAATGTGTACCTTTTTCTTGGCTGCGGCGAGTTTAATTTGCCTGCTCTGGTCGGCCATCCTTCACGTCCGGTAGCGAACCACACCACGTCAACAATTTGGGAACAGTCGGTGACTCGAGAAGATATCTTGCCGCTAGGGGCGCAAAAGCTCCCTCGGGAATACTTCAAAAGATGTTAATAACTGACCCAGGATAGTGGGCAGAACCAGCGAGATGGGCAGAGCCAAGCACGACCCAGCGAGATCCTATTGGCGCGTTCTAGCGTGTATTTGCATCTTTCCGCCCTGACACAGCTAGACACCTTTAAAACGTTGGCAAAGAGAAGTACACGCTGTATAAAACAGATTTCAATTTTGGGAACAGTAAACTGTATTGATATAAGCTAACTATCAATGAACTGACAGGTAGCACAAAGCTAGTCAGCACAATATGATTGATATTACATAGAATGGGGTGTTCTGTGTTTAGACTTGCTGTCACTTTGTGTAACATTAGTTAGCTAAGTTAACTTGATAGGAATGCTAGCTGTCTGACTATCCAATAAACATTCAAATGTCACTTAGCGTCCCTGTAATGCTTAGAGAATATCTCATTTCAAGTGTTATTGAAGTTATGTGGTTGCAGATTCACCTGCCTCATCTAAAACCTACTATTTTGGGGTTTTACTATTTTGTAAAAATTGTATTTAACCTTTAACCAGGAAAAGTCCATTGAGACCCAGAGTCTTTTTCAAGGGAGACCTGGCCAAGAAGGCAGCAACAATCAATACATTACAGAATGAAATCATATAACAATACAACATGATCCAGCCTATAGGCAGTATCTCAATGTGTGTGAAACACTTGATAGTGTATGTGATGTAGAGGTCTACTTTCTTGGGGACCTGAATATTGACTGGTTTTCATCAAGCTGTCTGATCAAGAGAAGCTTCTCACTGTAACTAGTGCCTGTAATCTGGTTCAGGTTATAAAACGATCTACCAGGGTGTTTACAAACACTACAGGAACAAGATCATCCACATGTATCGATCACATTTTTGCTAATACTGTAGAACATTGTTCTAAAGCTGTATCCGTAAGCATTGGATGCAGTGAACACAAAATAGTGGCTAAATTTAGGATTGCCAAAGCTCCAAAAGCTGGGCCTAAAATATTGTATAAGAGATCATACAAAATATTTTTGATGTGACTCATGTGGATTATGTTAAAAATATGTTGGTCTGATGTGATTAATAACACACATCCAGATGCTGCAGTTGATGAATTTATTAAATTGCTTCTTCCAATTATAGATAAACATGCACCTGTAAGAACTGTTAAGGTTCCATGGATTGATGAGCAATTGAAAAATTGTATGGTTGAAAGATGGGGCAAAAGGAGTGGCTAATAAGTCTGTCTACACATCTGATTGGCTGACTTACTGCAAATTGAGAAATTATGTGACCAAACTCAACAAAAAGTAGAAGAAACTGTATCATGAAGCCAAGATCAACATTTTCGAGTACTTTAAATAAAATTATGGGCAGAAAGACAAATTCAACTCCATATTTCATCAAATCAAATGGTTTATTCATCACAAAATCATTGATGTTGCCAATTATTTTAATGATTACTTCATTAGCAAAGTGGGCAAACTTAGGCAGGAAATGCCAACAATTACATGAAAATGTAGGATTCTGAATTTACTGTTATGTTATATCAGAGTGGGATTATTAAAATGAACAACAATCAAGACAACACCAGGTAATCATACATTTTATAACAAAAAACAAACAAAACCATAATTTTACACTATGGAGATAGCTAGTCAACAAAAAAGTGTGAAGAGAATTCTCTTGAAAACTTCCGGACAAGACTCTTAACTGTGTTTTTCTGAAACAGAACTGTCTGATGTCAATTCCGAGTTAGTCCGTGTGCTGAGAGAATTCCTTCAGAGCCCAACTCTTGGTGTCAATCTCCTGACGTAGTCTGGAATATTCCTCAGCTAGAACCTCAAATTCCTTGCCAAATATCTCAAAGGATGACAGTTTGCACTCCACAGACTGCTTCTCTAACTGGGAGGCATTCAGCTCCGTTTCCAGTTTCTCCCTGCAATGAAGACACACAAGAACAAGGACTGAATGAGAGGCAGGTGTAACAACAATGAACAAAAATATAAAATGCAACAATTTCAAGATTTTACTGAGTTACAGTTCATACAACGAAATCAGTCAATTGAAATAAATTCATTAGGCTCCAATCTATGGATTTCACATGACTGAGAATACAGATATGCATCTGTTGGTCACAGATAGTTTTTTAAAAAGTGTGGGCGTGGATCAGAAAACCAGTCAGTATCTGATATGACCACCACTTGCCTCATGCAACACAACATCTCCTTCGCGTGGAGTTGATCAGGCTGTTGATTGTGGCCTGTTGTCTCACTCCTCTTCGATGGTTGTGTGAAGTTTCTGGATATTGGCAGGAACTCGAACATACTGTCGTACACATCCATCCAAAGCATCCCAAAAATCATGAATGGCCATGAAAGAACTGGGACATTTTCAGGTTCCAGGAACTGTTTACAGATCCTTGCGACATGGGGCCGTTCATTATCATGCTGAAACATGTGGTGATGGCAGCAGATGAATGGCATGACAAGGGCCTCAGGATCTCGTCACGGTATCGCTGTGCATTAAAATTGCCGTAGTAGATCAAATGCAATTGCGTTCATTGTCCGTAGCTAATGCATGCCCATAACATAACCCCACGCCACCATGGGGCACTCTGTTCACAAAATTAACTCACCCACACAACACCATACACGCTGGCTGCCATCTGCCCAGTACAGTTGAAATCAGGATTCATCCGTGAAGAGCACACTTGCATGCCAGTGGCCATCAAAGGTGAGCGTTTGTCCACTGAAGTCGGTTACGACGCCAAACTGAAGTCAGGTCAAGATCCTGGTGAGGACGACGAGCATGCAGATGAGCTTCCCTGAGACGTTTCTGACAGTTCGTGCAGAAATTCTTGGTTATACAAACCCAGTTTCATCAGCTGTCTGGGTGGCTGGTCTCAGACGATCCCGCAGGTGAAGAAGCCGGATGTGGAGGTCCTGGGCTGGCGTGGTTACATGTTGTCTGCGGTTGTTAAGCTGGTTGGACATACTGCCAAATTATCTAAAACTACATTGGAGGCAGCTTATGGTAGAGAAATGAACATTCAATTCTCTGGCAACAGCTTTGGTGGACATTCCTGCATTCAGTATGCCAATTGCACACTCTGTCAACTTGAGACACAAGCATTTCGCTACACCCGCAATAACATATGCTGAACACGTGTATGTGACTAGTAAATTTGATTTGATCTGTGGCATTGTGTTGTGTGACAAAACTGCACATTTTAGAGTGGGCTGGTGCACCTGGGTAATGATCATGCTGTTTAATCAGCTTCTTGCTATGCCACACTTGTTAGGTGGATGGATTATCTTGGCAAAGGAGAAATGCTCACTAACAGGCTAACAAGCTTTTTGTGAGTATGGAACATTTCTGGGATCTTTTATTTCAACTCATTAAACATGGGACCAGCACTTTACATGTTGCGTTTATATTTTTGTTCAGTATATGTGGCCATGCTAAAAAAGACAGAAGCTAACTCCTTGATCCTGCTTTGTAGTATACCCCTCTGGTGTTGAGATCCCCAAGAGTGGTTGATATGATAATGACGTATTGAGTTGCTGGGCAGTGGAAGCATTTGACTCACCTTATTTTTTTATGGGCAGATATTGTGTCTGCTGTGTAGGTATCTAGCTGAATTTCCAACATCTCAGCTCTGTTGTGAAGACAGATAGTTAAGGAAATGTAAAATATATATGAAGACTGAACATTACTGATTGACATGCATGAAAAATGAATTCCTAACACGGTGAATTGCATTTGAAGGATCCCAGTGTACAGTAGGCATGAACACGGCGGACTATCGCACCTGATCTTCTGCATGATGATCTCACATTTGGCTTCAAAGTAATCAATCTTTTTCCTGTCCAGCTCTTTCTGGGCTTTCAGCCTGTGGTCCAGGATCAGGGACTGGAGAATCTGGATGCACCCTAACAGCTCCTGGAGAGAGAACACATCGATCGTGAGTGAAGATCACAACATGCGAGACTAATACATATAACCATGTGGTGAGCGTCTTACAGAGAGGTAGCAGTGAGTCTGCCTTTGCAGCAGGGAGGCACTCTCACGGCTCTTCTCCTTCAGACTCTCTGCTTTTTTCTTTTCTCTCTCCAGGAGGCCAGACAAGCGAGACAGCTTCATGTTCTTCAGCCCTTCACTCTCATCCTCTGTCCAAGAAAGAAGAGGAGTGTTATGTTTCACAATTCACACAGGTGAGCTGCTATGCCATAAAGCCAAAAACTGCCACATTATGCCATAAAGCTAAATAAATACTGCCACATTTGCTAATGCCTGTCAGTGTCCATTACATAGTAAGACACTCACACACAGTCAGAAGTAAGATCCTATATATACAGTGGGCTCCAAAATTACTGGCACCCCTGACTGGCAATGCACAAACAATATTTAAAAAATAAACAATATAATTATAGAGAAACTCAAAATACCAACATGTGAGAAATACTTTATTAAAGTTTCAATGGAACCCACCAAAATCATTTATTGATTTAATTAAAAAATCAATGTCTTCCAAATCATGGTTTCACAATTAATGGCACCCTTAAAGATTATTGTAAATAACATCTACCAAAATTAAACCAGGAATTAAATTCCACTTATTTATGTTTATCTAAGTCTTAAGGAACTATATTGAGGCATTACATCACTTCCCGTTTCACTAGGGTATAAAAATTCGGTAACATGCATGCAATTTCCCTTTGTCATCCAACACCATGAAGAAAACAAAAGAACTGGCAGTTTAAAAGAGACAGATGGTCATAGACCTTTATAAATCTGGTAATGGCTACAAGAAGATCGACAAACGATTGAATATACCACTGAGCACTGTCAGAGCAATTATGAAAAAATTCTAAAGATATGGAACAGTTAAACCTCACAGGTAGAGGACGCAAATGCATTTTGCCACCCAGGGATAGGGCGGATGGTGAGAAAAGCAACAAAATCCCCAAGAATCACTGTGAAAGAATTGCAGGCCTTGGTGGCGTCTTGGGGTCACCAGGTTTCAAAAAGCACCATTAGACGCCACCTTCACAACCACAGGCTTTTTGGAAGGGTTGCCAGAAGAAAACCCTTTCTGACCCCAAGACACAGACGCAAGCACTTGGAGTTTGCCAAACGTCACTTAAATTATGACTGGAAGAAGGTGCTCTGGTCAGATGAGACCAAAATTGAACGTTTTGGTCAGATACAGCATCGGCATGTTTGGCGTCGAAACAGAGATGCATACAAGGAGGCACCTCATACCCACAGTGAAATATGGTGGTGGGTCAGTGATGTTTTGCGGCTGTTTTAATTCCAGAGGTCCACGGGCAGTGGTTAAGATTGATGGCGTAATGAATTCCACCAAGTATCATGCAATTTTGGCTGACAATCTGGTTGCCTCTGCCAGAAGGCTGGGACTTGGCCGTAGGTGGACTTTCCAACAAGACAATGACCTAAAACATACCTCAAGATCCACACAGAAATGGTTCTGTGACAAAATCAATGTTCTGCCATGGCCATCCAGTCACCGGACCTCAATCCAATCGAAAACCTGTGGGCTGAGTTGAAGAGGGCAGTTGATAAGCGCAAACCCAAGAATGTGAAGGATCTTGAAAGGATCTGCATAGAGGAATGGTCCAAAATCCCTCCAAATATGTTCCTTAACCTTAACATGACAGGAAAAGACCTCATCCTGTTATCCTTGTCAGAGGTGGTTGCACTAAGTACAAAATGAGTGCAATAATTATGAAACCTTGATTTTAGGGAAATGTATTTTGTATTAAATAATTTTATGATTTTGGTTGGTTCCATTGACACATTAATCAAGTACAGTATTTCTCACATTGGTAATTTGAGTCTCTATATAATTATACTGTTTACATTTTTTAAAGTATTGTTTGTACATTGCCAGTCAGGGGAAAATATAGGCTACATGTCTCCGTTTTGGTAAAAATCTGCTGTCTCTTTACCCCATTCAGGCTGATAGTAGCAGAGGACGCTGAAACATTTCTTCTTCAGATGCTTTTCTAGTTCTCTAGGCAGTCGCTGTTTCATTTTCCACACATCCTGTTTAGAGAAACATGAATCATTCCAAGAAAATAGTTTATAAAACATGTTTAGTTTGTGTGGGAGTGAGAGCAGTTACCAGAGCTGTAGAGAAGCAGTGTGTGTGTGTGATGGTGTACCTAAATATGAAAAGCACTCGCATATCTGAGATTACTTGTTGCAGGTGGATGGGAATTATTAAATAATACCTTGAAAGAAAACAAAAAAAACAATGCGCTTGCCGGTACATCTACCATCCCCTGACTAGCTGTCTCGGCTCGAACCATTAACTGTCCCTCTCCATCTTCGGAGGATCCAGCTTTCAAAGACTTGGCCTCTATTGGTTGACCTTTCATGATATATTTCTTGTTTTTCTTCTTCTCTTGAATCGCTTTTAGATTCTATGAAAGCGCTATAGAAACGTACTCAATTATTATTAATAAAGTTGAAGTATCAGGCTCACGGACAAAGAGTACCTACCTGCTCTTGTGGCATCAGCTCGAGCACCTGTTGGGCACTCAGCCCTAAAACAGGGGGCTGGTCCTGGCTGGCGGTGGCACTCGGGTCCAGCTGCCTGACACACTGGGCCACCACCAGACACTGCTTCACAGTCTCATAGAACTACCAGGGGGAAACCAGAATTAGGTTTATTCTAAGATTATACAGTACTTTGAATGATCAATTTCAAATCAAAGTCTATTTATCCTAGGATTATACAGTACTTTGAATGATCAATTTCAAATCAAAGTCACACTGGGTGGTTAAACTACTTCAATAATGAACATCTTAGTTACAGTGCATTTGGAAAGTATTCAGACCCCTTGACTTTTCGACATAGTTACATTGCAGCCTTACTCTAAACTGGATTAAATTGTCCGTCCCCCCCATCAATCTACACACAATACCCAATATTGACACAGCAAAAACAGGTTTAGACATTTTTGCAAATGTATTTACAATAAACTGAAATATCCATTTACATAAGTATTCAGGCATGATGGAGGCCAATGTGTTCTTGGGGGCCTTCAATGCTGCAGAAATGTTTTGGTTACCCTTTCCCAGAGCTGTGCCTCGACACAGCAAAGTACAGAGAGGTCCTTGATGAAAACCTGCTTCAGAGCGCTCAGAACCTCAGACTGGGGCAAAGGTTCACCTTCCAACAGGACAACGACCCTAAGCACACAGCCAAGACAACGCAGGAGTGGCTTTGGGACAAGTCTCAATGTCATTGAGTGGTCCAGCCAGAGCCCGGACTTGAACCCAATTGAACATCTCTGGAGAAACCTGAAAATAGCTGTGCAGCAAAGCTCCCCATCAAACCTGACAGAGCTAAAGAGGATCTGCAGAGAAACTCCTCAAATACAGGTGGCCAAACTTGTAGCGTCATACCCAAGAAGACTCGAGTCAAGGGTCTGAATACTTATGTAAATGTGTTATTTCCGTTTTTTTTCTTCTTTCCTAAACCTGTTTTCGCTTTGACATTATGGGGTATTGTGTGTAGATTGATGAAAAAAACAACAATTTAATAAATTTTAGTATAAGGTTGTAACATAGCAAAATGTGGAAAAAGTCAAGGGGTCTGAATACTTTCCGGATGCACTGTATATCATTTTGCATTAATGGGTGTAAGCTAAAGGGATCATACTACTACAGTAAGTGTACTGTGTGCTGCTCTGCTAGACATGCAACAACAATAGAGCAGGCTAGAGTTCTGTATAGCTGAGTCAATTGAGCAAAGAGTATTGTTCTGTATTATACCGTGTCGTCCTCTGGGGCCACAGTGGAGTGATGCTTTCTGACACAGTGCTCCTGGATCATCTCCTGCAGTAGCCTGTACATGCTCTCCGAGCACAGCCAGCTAAGCCTCTGTGTCTGCAGGTCCCTCTCAGCCTGGATTTAAACAACAATCTCAGCCATTTAAAGCCATTCCCACAACACGCACCCTCACAGAGTAGTCCCAAGTCCAAAACATGGTCTTAAATGACTCTATGGCAGCTCAAATGACAACACTCCAGTACAGTGTAATAACACAAGTCTAATTTCTCACAGTAATAGAAATGTAATTGTATTATTATGAGATGGAGAATTTAATGCTCTTGGATGTACCAGCAAAAAATAAAAAATAAAAATAATTTTTTAAATGTATGAGCATTTAAAAAAATGCTCATACAGTGCATCTTATCCAGAGCGAGCGTCTGCTAAATGACTAAAACGTAAATGTGAGCCTGAGCCAAGCACTTGTTTAAATATTATTCTCTCATTACTTTTACCCCTTTTTCTCTCCAATTTCTTGGTATCCAATTGGTAGTTACAGTCTTGTCTCATCGCTGCAACTCTCGTACGGAATCGGGAGAGGCGAAGGTCGAGAGCCGTGCGTCCTCCGAAACACAACCCAACAAAGCCGCACTGCTTCTTGACACAATGCCCACCTAACCCGGAAGCCAGCCGCACCAATGTGTCGGAGGAAATACTGTGGACCTGGCAACGTGTCAGCGTGCACTGCGCCCGGCCCGCCACAGGAGTCGCTAGTGCGCGATGGGACAAGGACATTCCGGCCGGCCTAACTCGGACGATGCTGGGCCAATTGTGCCCCGCCCCATGAGTCTCCCGGTCATGGCCGGCTGCGACAGAGCCAGGATTCGAACCCAGAATCTCTAGTGGCACAGCTAGCACTGCGATGCAGTGTCTTAGACCACTGCACCACTCGGGAGGCCACTTGTTTAATTCTTACAATATGTCTTGATATACTAAGGTTTGGATCATTTATTGATGATAAGTCGTGTGTGTGTCTGTGTAGTACCTTCTCCAGCTCTTTCTTCAGTGTGACAGTAAGGCCAGTGCGGTCCACATGCTGTGACAGCGTTGCCAGGAGCTTGCAGAATAGAGGATGCTGGGTCAGGTCTTCTTCTGTCAGCTGACACAGTGGGAATGAGGCAAGGACTGAAATACAAAGTTGTTACAGGTGAAAACATGCATAATGATTATGGTTTGATGTATGCTACCTCCAGGATGACACTACCATACTTCTCAAATTACCAAAACAAAAAGTATTGACTCAACAGTTAAAAAGTAGGCGATATACACTACTGTGTGTTAATCTAGTTACTAACAATAACATCAGAAATAGGCTAAAACATAGCTATGACACTTTCACTTGTCTTTATTGCAGGCTGATTGCAAGACGGAAAACCTTGTTGATGCAAGTCGTCTGCTTTTCCCAGTGATGGAACACTCGCAGAATCATCATACGTGGACATCATCACTTGACCAAAGACCCCTCCTCATCTGACATACAAAGACGCTCCTGGATAAACGTAAGATGCTAATAAAAAAAAGTATATGATACCGGTCTACCGTTATCAAAAGCACACAAACTAGCCTAGCAAGCTAGCTAATTTAGCTAGCTGTCTTATGTTGATAACGTTAGCTAGTCGTCATCTGGTTCGTTGCAACACAACAGAAGATAGCTAATGTTAATCAGATTGTAACGGTTGTTTACACAGGGTGTAGCAGAACATATTGACAAAACAAACTAAAATCGTTGGCGACCAAACTTGGATGCAAATAACAATTGACTGAGCTGAGCTAGCAACTTCCTTCTCCAGCTCCCGCGCTTCTGTGCAAACAGTCATCTGATTGGTTAATGCCACAAGGCATTCAGGGTAAAACAGGAAGGCAAATCATAACAGCAGCCCACAGTTCTGATAATACTTCAGTGGAGCCGACCCACCTCTAGTTACGTTCATATACACCTCAGGGATTACATTTTTATCAGATATGATCATCTTCTTTCCAGAACAGATACAGAAACATGGCACATTGTTTCATCTTAAATCACATGTGGATTAGTTTGGCTCAGTCAGTTATCACTTTATGTTGTACTTTATGGGCCATTAAACTAAACGAAGTGATAGCCCCAAGGCCGGCAGATGGCGATATTGAGTCGTTTCATCTTCGACTCAGTATCGCCAACTGCAGGCCTTGGGCTAGTGAGCTGATACGTTTGTAACTATTTTTGTTCTCTCATTGAGCTGGCCTGGCACTAGCCTACTTGACACATTGAAGCTGTTGGTTGGAAGTTGGAAGTGACAATATAACAATAATAACAACACATATTACAGTCCCATGTCTGATCATCATAAACAAAAGTACATCACAAAATAATTAATATAGAATGTGTGTGCATTGGTGTGCAGAAAGACAGCCACAAAGAAAAATATTTATTTTCAAAACAGCAAATATACTGGTGGGCATAATTCTGACTATTTCTCATGCAAAAACTATTGCAACATATGGAGTTAGGATATATCTTTAAATTATTGTGGGGCTCCAGAGTGGTGCAGCGGTCTAAGCCACTGCATCTCAGTGATAGAGTCCTCACAACAGACACCCTGGTTCAAATCCAGGCTGTATCTCAACCAGCCGTGATTGGAAGTCCCATAGGGCGGCACACAATTGGCCCAGGTCGTCCGGGTTTGGCCGGTGTAGGCCGTCATTGTAAATAAGAATTTGTTCTTAACTGACTTGCCTAGTTAAATAAAGGTTACACATTAATATTCCCATGGTGTAACTAATGTACAGTGATCGGATGTAACAATAACAACAACTTTCCAGGAATGATATAACCATTCTCACAAGAGCGTACATCTACTTCAGAGTATGTGTCATGTTATGCATAAACCATTGCAACATATTAGGGGTTAGGGGCTATGAGTAAAGCCTTGCTATTGTGGTAATTCCTGTCCACACACTTGCAATTAAGCTGATGTAACTAATGTACAATTTACCTGATGTAACAACTAACTTTGATTGCCTTAGGCTTACTCCTTTATACCTTCTATGGCTTACTCACTGACTTTTTTACACAGCTACAGTCAGATCATGTAGCTTTTGCTCAGAATGGTTAGTCACCACTTCTATTGTAACAACATGGTAATTATCATGTATTACCACCACTTTACCATCCTGTTTTACAATTCACAACGTGGAACTAGTTTCACTACTACCCCTACACATATATTATTAGGCTTGGGCCTACTGTATTGTAGTACACACTAGATTACAGTGGTCCTGAAATTGGAAAATACCCCCCAAAAGACAGACATTTCAATGCACCAACTACATTTCAGTGTACGACACCGGCATTCACATAATTGGGGTTTGAGACATTGACAGGTAGCCTATCAGCATTGTACAGTAAAGCAAGAATCATGACGTTTACTTGACCAAACGTGTGCAATTCAGCAGAGGCCAGCATGTCTGGTGCTGCCAATGAACGCCTTCCAACGAACTGCTGTCTGACCAATGGGAAGCCACCACAATGGTTAAAAAGTGACAGCTTATAAACGGAGAGCACCTTTCATTGAACGTAATTTTACCGACTCACAATCATAAAGTGGACATATTTGAAGAACTTAATCTGTAAATAAGACGCCATAGAGTTTCTTTGTAAAGGTATGTAAATTTAACTTTTTGGCTAAGAATGAAGACTTAAAAAAAAAATAATTCCGGGAGCCTGTTTTTGGGCCACTTTCCTGGTGGCTAACTAACGTTAGCTAGTTATTAAACAGGTTATCCAGAAATTAAATGGAGAGGGGGGGTATTTTACTTAACCTTACAGCTAAACATGGACTGTTAAAAAAAAGTACTTCACCTGTTCTATATGCTTCTGTCTGCCGTCAACTAGTATGGTTGAAAATGGTTAACCAGCTAACGTTAGCTGTGCACGCCGTGTCTCAAATTGATCATGCAGCTATCTAACGTTAACCACTCGTTATCTTTTAACTTAAAAAAAATATATATATATATATATATTTCACCTTTTATTTAACCAGGTAGGCAAGTTGAGAACAAGTTCTCATTTACAATTGCGACTTGGCCAAGATAAAGCAAAGCAGTTTGACACATACAACTACACAGAGTTACACATGGAGTAAAACAAACAGTCAATAATACAGTAGAAAGAATAAGTCTATATACAATGTGAGCAAATGAGGTGAGCTAAGGGAGGTAAAGGCAAAAAAGGCCATGGTGGCGAAGTACATACAATATAGCAAGTAAAACACTGGAATTGTAGATTTGCAGTGGAAGAAAGTAGAAATAATGGGATGCAAAGGAGCTAAACAAATAAATACAGTAGGGGAAGAGGTGGTTGTTTGGGCTATTTATAGATGGACTATGTACAGGTGCAGTGATCTGTGAGCTGCTCTGACAGCTGGTGCTTAAAGCTAGTGAGGGAGAAGTGTTTCCAGTTTCAGAGATTTTTGTAGTTCGTTCCAGTCATTGGCAGCAGAGAACTGGAAGGAGAGGTGGCCGAAAGAGGAATTGGCTTTGGGGGTGACCAGTGAGATATACCTGCTGGAGCGCGTGCTACAGGTGGGTGCTGCTATGGTGACCAGCGAGCTGAGATAAGGGGGGACTTTACCTAGCAGGGTCTTGTAGATGACCTGGAGCCAGTGGGTTTGGCGACAAGTATGAAGCGAGGGCCAGCCAATGAGAGCGTACAGGTCACAGTGGTGGGTAGTATATGGGGCTTTGGTGAGAAAACGGATGGCACTGTGATAGACTGCATCCAATTTATTGAGTAGGGTATTGGAGGCTATTTTGTAAATGACATCGTCGAAGTCGAGGATCGGTATGATGGTTGGTTTTACGAGGGTATGTTTGGCAGCATGAGTGAAAGATGCTTTGTTTGTGAAAGAGGAAGCCAATTCTAGATTTAACTTTGGATTGGAGATGTTTGGAAGGAGAGTTTACAGTCTAACCAGACACCTAGGTAGTTGTCCACATATTCTAAGTCAGAACCGTCCAGAGTAGTGATGCTGGACGGGCGGGCAGGTGCAGGCAGCGATCGGTTGAAGAGCATGCATTTAGTTTTACTTGCATTTAAGAGCAGTTGGAGGCCACGGAAGGAGAGTTGTATGGCATTCAAGCTCGTCTGGAGGGTTGTTAAGTGTCCAAAGAAGGGCCAGAAGTATACAGAATGGTGTCGTCTGAATAGAGGTGGATCAGAGACTCACCAGCAGCAAGAGCGACATCATTGACGTATACAGAGAAGAGTCGGCCCAAGAATTGAACCCTGTGGCACCCCCATAGAGACTGCCAGAGGTCCGGACAACAGGCCCTCCGATTTAAAACACTGAACTCTATCAGAGAAGTAGTTGGTGACCCAGGCGAGGCAATCATTTGAGAAACCAAGACTATTGAGTCTGCCGATAAGAATCTGGTGATTGACAGAGTCAAAAGCCTTGGCCAGGTCAATGAATACGGCTGCACAGTGTTGTTTCTTATCAATGGAGGTTAAGATATCGTTTTAGGACCTTGAGCGTGGCTGAGTTGCACCCATGACCAGCTCTGAAACCAGATTGCATAGCGGAGAAGGTGTGGTGGGATTCGAAATGGTCGGTAATCTGTTTGTTGACTTGGCTTTCGAAGACCTTAGAAAGGCAGGGTAGGCTAGATATAGGTCTGTAGCAGTTTGGGTCAAGAATGTCCCCCCCTTTGAAGAGGGGGATGACCGCAGCTGCTTTCCAAACTTTGGGAATCTCAGACGACACGAGAGTTTGAACAGGCTAGTAATAGGGGTTGCAACAATTTCGGCAGATAATTTTAGAAAGAGAAGGTCCAGATTGTCAGCCCGGCTGATTTGTAGGGGTCCAGATTTTGCAGCTCTTTCAGAACATCAGTTGACTGGATTTGGGAGAAGGAGAATTGGTGAAGGCTTGGGTGAGTTGCTGTGGGGGGTGCAGTGCTGTTGACTGGGGTAGGGGTAGCCAGGTGGAAAGCATAGCCAGCCATTGAAAAATGCTTATTGAAATTCTCAATTATAGTGGATTTATCGGAGGTGACAGAGTTTCCTATCCTCATTGCAGTGGGCAGCTGGGAGGAGGTGCTCTTATTCTCCATGGACTTTAGTGTCCCAGAACCTTTTTCAGTTTGTGTTGCAGGAAGCAAGTTTCTGCTTGAAAAAGCTATCCTTGGCTTTTCTAACTGCCTGTGTATTTTGGTTTCTTGGTTTCTAACTTCCCTGATAAGTTGCATATCATGGGGGCTGTTCGACGCTAATGCAGAACGCCACAGGATGTGTTTGTGTTAAGGGCAGTCAGGTCTGGAGAGAACCAAGGGCTATATCTGTTCCTGGTTCTACATTTCTTGAATGGGGCATGCTTATTTAAGATGGTGAGGAAGGCATTTAAAAAAAATAACTAGGCATCCTCTACTGATGGGATGAGGTCAATATCCTTCCAGGATACCCGGGCCAGGTCAATTAGAAAGGCCTGCTCGCTGAAGTGTTTCAGGGAGCATTTGACCGCTGACCCATTACGGATGCAGGCAATGAGGCAGTGATTGCTGCGATCTTGGTTGAAAACAGCAGAGATCTATTTAGAGGGCAAGTTGGTTAGGATGATATCTATGAGGGTGCCCGTGTTTACGGCTTTGGAGTGGTACCTGGTAGGTTCATTGATAATTTGTGAGATCGAGGGCATCAAGCTTAGATTGTAGGATGGCTGGGGTGTTAAGCATGTCCCAGTTTAGGTCACCTAGCAGCATGAGCTCTGAAGATAGATGGGGGGCAATCAGTTCACATATGGTGTCCAGAGCACAGCTGGGGGCAGAGGGTGGTCTATAGCAGGCGGCAACGGTGAGACTTATTTTTAGAGAGGTGGATTTTTAAAAGTAAAAGTTCAAATTGTTTGGGTACAGACCTGGATAGCCTGCAGAGTTCTGTCCTACTATCTCTGCAGTAGATTGCAACACCGCCCTCTTTGGCCGTTCTACCTTGTGTGAAAATGTTGTAGTTAGGGATGGAAATTTCAGAGTTTTTGGTGGTCTTCCTAAGCCAGGATTCAGACACGGCTAGGACATCTGGGTTGGCAGAGTGTGCTAAAGCAGTGAACAAAACAAACTTAGGGAGAAGGCTTCTAATGTTAACATGCATGAAACCAAGGCTATTACGGTTACAGAAGTCATCAAAAGAGAGCGCCTGGGGAATAGGAGTGGAGCTAGGCACTGCAGGGCCTGGATTCACCTTTACATCGCCAGAGGAGGAGTAAGATAAGGTTACGGCTAAAAGCTATGAGAATTGGTCGTCTAGGACGTCCAGAACAGAGGAAAAGGAACAGGTTTTTGGGGGCGATAAAATTGCTTCAAGGTATAATGTGAATACAGTGGAGGTAAACCTAGGCATTGAGTGATGCGAGAGATATTGTCTCTAGAAACATCATTGAAACCAGAAGATGTCATAGCATGTGTGGGTGGTGGAACTGAAAGGTTGGATAAGGTATAATGAGCAGGGCTAGAGGCTCTACAGTGAAATAAGCCAATAAACACTAACCAGAACAGCAATGGACAAAGCATATTGACATTAAGGAGAGGCATGCTTAGCCGAGTGATCATAAGGGTCCAGTGAGTAGTGAGGTTGGTTGGGGTCACGGCGATTCAGACAGCTAGCCAGGCCATGGGTAGCAAGCAGGCAGAAGATGGTCTGTTTTTAGCCACCTCGTGCGTTTCCATCTGTAGACTAGTGGGGTTCCGTGTGGTAGAGGGGACCAATCCAATTGGCAAAATAGTTATAGTGGCCCAAGAAAATTGTCCGATAGACCTATTCAGATAGTAGCCGATATGACAGCTAACGACTAGTGGGCCGCAGATGGGCGATCAGGTTACGTCGCGACGGAGGGGCCAGTTGGATAACTCCCTCGGGCAGATAACGCCGGTTGTCCAGTTGTGAAGGCCCGGTGGGGCTCCGCATCGGCAGTAAAACGGGTCCGGATAGGTGATTGTAGCCCAGGAGTGGCTGATGGAACTCTTCAGCTGGCTAGCTCCGGAATAATAACTAACTTTACCTTTTTGGTAAATCGAGTTTGTTTTAGCTTTTTTTTGTGTTTTCATTCATTTGGGCTACTCTCCCCTGTAACTATTCCCCAGGTCGTTGCTGTAAGTGAGAATGTGTTCTCAGTCAACTTAACTGGTAAAATAAAAAAAATACCGGCATTCTTGGGTTCCACCCACATATGTGCTGCCCTGGGAGTCTTCGATGTCTAATTTGACACACTTCAGCATGCACGGTCGTGGCTACACCAGAGTGCCAAATGGACTCATTCCGTTAGCTATATAAGAATGAATATTACTCAGTACACCGTGTACTGAGTAATATTAATGGTGTCTTGACTTTTTTAATTCCCAGAACTTCAAAGAGTTGTGTTAACACACAGAATAGAGATGAGGCTTCTGTGTGTTGTTCTGCTGGTCACCGGCAGCGTGTTTGCCGATGACGACAAGAGGGAAAGCGTCGGGACAGTGATTGGAATCGACTTGGGGACCACCTATTCCTGGTAAGCATTAATTGAGTAATGAATGGCAAATTAATCATTAGTCTCATATGCTCAATCATTTGGCTAAATGACTATCATTTCTTGAAGTGAGGTGGTTGATACTTTCCATGCTTATTTCTCATCCATACTCCTTTCCTTTTCCAGTGTTGGTGTGTTCAAGAATGGCTGTGTTGAGATCATTGCAAACGACCAGGGAAACCGCATCACTCCATCGTATGTGGCCTTCACCGCTGAGGGGGAGCGTCTGATCGGTGACGCAGCCAAGAACCAGCTCACCTCCAACCCAGAGAACACAGTCTTTGACGCAAAGAGACTGATTGGCCGCGCCTGGACCGATTCCGTTGTGCAGCATGACATCAAGTACTTCCCCTTCAAGGTGAGCCTAACAAACACACTCCTGCCTGAACACTGTAACTATGCAAATAACTACTTATTCAGCATATAACTATGCTGAAGTAGTGCAGCTTGTTTTTAGAGTAGATGCTTAACAGTAGCTACTTTAATCCACTAGGTTATCGAGAAGAAGAGCAAGCCCCATATTCAGGTAGACATTGGTGGTGGTCGGCTGAAGACCTTTGCTCCAGAGGAGATCACTGCCATGGTTCTCACCAAGATGAAGGAAACTGCTGAGGCTTACCTGGGAAAGAAGGTCACATATGCTGTGGTCACTGTACCCGCCTACTTCAATGATGCCCAGCGTCGGGCCACCAAGGATGCTGGATTCATCGCTGGCTTAAATATCACGAGGATCATCAATGAGCCGTAAGTGCATCTTCACAATGCAGGAACTGAATTAACATTACACTGACTAGTCCAATATTTCTTTAAATCACTCAATATTTGCCAAGACCATGCTAACATCTGTTCCCCTCTCTATTCCAGAACCGCAGCGGCTATCGCCTACGGCCTGGACAAGAAGGACGGTGAGTAGAACATCCTGGTGTTCGACCTGGGCGGCGGTACCTTTGACGTGTCTCTCCTGACCATCGACAATGGTGTGTTTGAGGTGGTGGCCACCAATGGAGACACCCACCTGGGAGGAGAGGACTTTGACCAGCGTGTTATGGAGCACTTCATCAAGCTGTACAAGAAGAAGACCGGCAAGGACGTGCGCAAGGATAACCGTGCTGTGCAGAAGCTGCGTCGTGAGGTGGAGAAGGCCAAGAGAGGCATGTCTGCCCAGCACCAGGCCCGCATTGAGATCGAGTCCTTCTTCGATGGAGAGGACTTCTCAGAGACCCTGACCCGTGCTAAGTTTGAGGAGCTCAACATGGTGAGTTGGTCCTCTTAGTGACATCACGTACAACAGTCAAGACACTGCTGGCCCACTGACATTGGAATATCCAACTCAAATGATCACATTCATGTTCCACTTAATTGAACTTCATTAATTTGCCATTTTGTCTTTCAGGACCTGTTCCGTTCCACCATGAAGCCTGTGCAGAAGGTGATGGAGGACTCTGACCTGAAGAAGACCGACATTGACGAGATTGTCCTGGTGGGCGGCTCCACTGGTATCCCGAAGGTCCAGCAGCTGGTAAAGGAGTTTTTCAATGGCAAGGAGCCCTCCAGGGGCATCAACCCTGACGAGGCTGTGGCCTACGGTGCTGCCGTGCAGGCTGGAGTGCTGTCTGGAGAGGACAAACGTGGGTCTTTGTCAATGTGCCTACGCCATGCACTTCATACACTATGCTCAGTTTAGGCAGAGGTATCTTCACATTTCATTCTTTGTTTTTACATAAGGAAATGTAGGCTAGATGCAGGTTCAATTATGTATATCATAGCAGCTACATTTTATATCACAACTAATGGTTTACTGTCCATCAGGTGACATTGCTCTTCTGGATGTGTGCCCCCTGACCCTGGGTATTGAGACTGTGGGAGGAGTCATGACCAAGCTGATCCCCAGAAACACTGCGGTACCAACCAAGAAGTCCCAGATCTTCTCCACTGCCTCTGACACCATCAAAGTTTACGAGGGTAAGTGCCTTTGATTCATCACTGCCCATTGTAGCTACATCCACTTACGATTGCGTGGCATTTTTACACTACTTTGGCTCTGGTTCTAATTTTCTACTTCCCTCTTCTTCTTCCAGGTGAGCGTCCCCTGACCAGACAACCACCTGCTGGGAACCTTCGACCTGACTGGCATCCCCCCCGCACCCCGGGGTGTGCCCCAGATCGAGGTCACCTTCGAGATTGACGTCAATGGCATCTTGCGCGTCACAGCCGAGGACAAGGGAACGGGCCACAAGATTACCATCACCAACGACCAGAATCGTCTGACGCCTGAGGACATTGAGCGGATGATCAACGACGCAGAGCGCTTTGCCGATGAGTACAAGAAGTTGAAGGAGCGCATCGATGCCCGCAATGAGCTTGAAAGCTACGCCTACTCGCACAAGAATCAGATCGGTGACAAGGAGAAGCTGGGCGGCAAGCTCTCTCCTGAGGACAAGGAAGCCATAGAGAAAGCAGTAGAGGAGAAGATTGAGTGGATGGAGTCTCACCAAGATGCTGAGTTAGAGGACTTCCAGGCCAAGAAGAAGGAGCTGGAAGAGGTGGCGCAGCCCATCATCAGCAAGCTTTACGGAAGTGCAGGCGGTCCCCCTACCGAGGGAGAGGCAGAGGGAGATCAGGATGAAAAGGACGAGTTGTAAGGCTGTCTTGAGGGTCTCTACAGCCTACATGAGAACTCTCTGCTTTCTGTTCTATTGCCCCTCGCCTCTCTGGTAGAGGCACAGATGTACATATTGGACTCATTGGACTTAAATGGTGAGAGGAAACACAACCATGATGAATCTGCTGGAAAGACTTCTGAAATATTGTTTAGAAGTGAGATGTTCTCTTCGCTGTGTGGCGGAGGTATAGTCAGCCTGGATTCGAGGCTCGCTGCTTTTCTCAGGCAGTTTGAAAAGGGGTTCTCTAGGGGAAGGGGTTGGGTGGTTCTGGGTGACACGCTAACTGACATGTTCCCAAGCAATGTTAACAAGTTATTTATTGAATCTGGTCGTTGTAGAAATGCCTTTCTACTGTTAAGACACTGAAATAATAAATGTTGGATACAAATGTCTTTGCTTTGCCTCTTCATCTGCATCAATTTACACATGACCACAAACCTGTAATCCTGCAGAAGGTAGCCTAGTTGTTGGGCCAGCAATCAAAAGGTCGCTAGTTCAAATACCTGAGCGAAGGTGAGAAGACAGCCCCTGCGCAAGGCAGTTACCTCGAATTGCTCCAGGGTCGTGATGATGGCAGGTCCTGGCTGTGACCCTTCTTAGGGTGAGTGGGTTAGGATATGCAAAAGACACATTTCTAATTCGCATTTGTGTGGTTATACACACCTATACATGTGTAAAATGGGACAAATAAGCAGCCACCACATTTGTAACTGTCCATAAGTAACATTGGCTGTGTGCAGCAGGTCTGTCCGTCACCTCTGACCACAGAACATCAGTTAATTTCCCGATTGATTCTTTATTGAATTGCCACTTGTGGACACCCAGCAGGTGCTTACTTTTTATAACTTACACCCTAGCAACGCAACATGGCGATCTTGAGTCACACACCTGCACATGTGCATAGCTACTTGCAGTTATGAACGTAGGGTATAAACTAAGCTGTACTCTTAGCACTGAACCAACATCTGATCATGTCATTGGATGTGCAGCTTATGCCTAGGGTTGGCTGTGTTTTAGAGGGACTGCCTTTAAAAAGCAATGAATCCCTATGAAAACTGCCTATGGCATGAGTCAGTTATTCTAGAGTCAAAATTGACTAGTTTAAATAGGAATTTGTCACGCTTGTCAAATGGAGTTTGGAATATAAGTGCGTAAATTGAGGTTGAGTTATGATTTGAAGATGTCCATTTGCCCACTAACATGGGGGGAACGCGCTCTATTCAATAGACAGGGAGACAGACCTGCCTGACTTTGTTTACTTGACATGTCACGCATTTTATTTGAGAAATACTGCACCAAACACCTTTTGGATGTAAAATTGCGCAACTAAAACATCCTCGGCACAAAGGCCAAAATTAATTAGATTTCAGTAAGTGAAATGGGCTTTTGCGTCATGACAATGCTCATTAAGCATATGTGGAATTGACCATGAAACACCAGATGTTTCTAATGCAACAGAAAAACACACGTGCCAATCAGTGTGTTCAGTGGCTCTAGAAAAATGTGGGAATGTTTTTAAAGTCCATGTTGAATGAAGCACAATGTTAAGCAAAATAATTATTGGCCATTCAATATTTCTACATACACAGCATTTTCCAGATCAGTATCTAGGTCATGTTAGGAGTTACAACACAGTCACTGTGTATGACCCCCTGAGTGTCCATCCCTCCAAACATAAAGGGCAGCTCTAGTGTCTCTGATGCTGGGGAGCTCTGGGCCCCCTCCACTGCTGCCCTCAGGCTTCACTCTCTAGGGAAGTACACACATGGAGTGGTCCAGTCTGTTGGGTGTCAGGTCCCCTTCAAACCTCAGTAGGGTCCAGCGCCTTTTGTCTGCACAGGA
Source organism: Salmo trutta (assembly GCF_901001165.1). Taxonomy (NCBI): domain Eukaryota; kingdom Metazoa; phylum Chordata; class Actinopteri; order Salmoniformes; family Salmonidae; genus Salmo; species Salmo trutta. Next base: position 20,832,252 of record NC_042979.1, on the reverse strand, counting down.
TGGGAAGAGTTTAACAAAGTACTCAAGGTGCATCAGTATTACAAAATACATTATTTAAAGCAATAATGTTATCTCCATAAGATGCATGCATCAATGACTTTACTTGTATTATTATTATTATTGCCTATTATAACCACATTAATTACACATTCTAAAGTAGATATTGTTAGCCTCACCACACTGAAATCTGGACATTGCGTTGCTGTCCCCTTCTGAGGTCATCCCTCCAAAGATGTAGATGTTTTTTCGCAGGGCTACAGCTGAGTGTGTAGCCACCCCTGGGAGGATATCTCCATTAGCTTGGACCTTCTCCCACATCATACTGCCTAGAGGAAGTATAGCAACCAAAGGCAGTAGTTAACAGGACCAGCCGTAACACTTCTCATGCCCAACATAGAATTATACATTTCAACAGAGGACACAATATAATAACTACAGCAAGACCAAGTTCTTCATGTGTATGTATGACTGTTGAATACTTACTGGTATCCAGAGTACACGTCGCTGTGGAGCTTCTCTCCTGCCATGCCTCCATGGATATAGAGTTTGGAACCCACTGCTCCCACCAAGTGGCCAGGTCTAGTAGAGCATGTCTGCCCTATGTCTGGCTGAGAGCAGGTGCAGGAAACCACAAACAGAGAGGAAAACACTACATATCTCCTCCTACAGCCATATTCAGTAGGTACTTTCTGAAAGATTTGAAAATGGGGGGCCCACCAGCTGGTTGCCTCTGTACTACTGAGCCTTTGATACACATTTGGACTGGTTCTTCTGTGACGACTGTGTGAATGTGTTGTATTGGCAGAATTATTAATTTACATCCAACTTGTGTCAAAGATGTGAGGCTTGGGGTTGAGATACAGTTGAAGTCGGAAGTTTACATACACTTTAGCTAAACACATTTAAACTCAGTTTTTCACAATTCCTGACATTTAATCCTAGTAAAATTTGTTAGGATCACCACTTTATTTTAAGAATGTGAAATAAGAATAATAGAGTGATTTATTTCAGATTTTATTTCATCACATTCCCAGTGGGTCAGAAGTTTACATACACTCCATTAGTATTTGGTAGCATTGCCTTTAAACTGTTTAACTTGGGTCAAACGTTTTGGGTAGCCTTCCCCAAGCTTCCCACAATAAGTTGGGTGAATTTTGGCCCATTCCTCCTGACAGAGCTGGTGTAACTGAATCAGGTTTGTAGGCCTCCTTGTTCGCACAAGCTTTTTCAGTTCTGCCCACAAATTTTCAAAAGGATTGAGGTCAGGGCTTTGTGACGGCCACTCCAATTGCTTGATTTTGTTGTCCTTAAGCCATTTTGCCACAACTTTGGAAGTATGCTTGGGGTCTTTGAAGACCCATTTTCGACCAAGCTTTAACTTCCTGACTGATGTCTTCAAATGTTGCTTCAATATATACACATCATTTTCCTGCCTCATGATGCCATCTATTTTGTGAAGTGCACCAGTCCCTCCTGCAGCAAAGCACCCCCACAACATGATGCTGCCACTCCCGTGCTTCACGGTTGGAATGGTGTTCTTCGGCTTGCAAGCTATTTCCTTTTTTCCTCCAAACATAACGATGGTCATTATGGCCGAACAGTTCTATTTTTGTTTTATCAGACCAGAGGACATTTCTCCAAAAAGTACTATCTTTGTCCACATGTGCAGTTGCAAACTGTAGTCTGGCTTTTTTATGGCGGTTTTGGAGCAGTGGCTTCTTCCTTGTTGAGTGGCCTTTCAGGTTATGTTGATATAGGACTCACTTTCCTGTGGATATATATACTTTTGTACCTGTTTCCTCCAGCATCTTCACAGGGTCCTTTGCTGTTGTTCTGGGATTGATTTGCACTTTTCGCACCAAAGTACGTTCGTCTCTAGGAGACAGAACGTGTCTCCTTCCTGAGCGGTATGACGTCTGCGTGGTCCCATGGTGTTTATACTTGCATACTATTGTTTGTACAGATGAACGTGGTACCTTCAGGCATTTGGAAATTGCTCCCAAGGATGAACCAGACTTGTGGAGGTCTACATTTTTTTCTGAGGTCTTGACTGATTTCTTTTGATGTTTTTCATGATGTCAAGCAACAAGGCACTGAATTTGAAGGTAGGCCTTGAAATACATCCATATACTGGCAGTACACCACAGTACACCACAGTTCTTCTTGTGCTTTGTCCTCTGGATCCTGCACAAAAATGAATTCCATCATTCTATGGAAGGCATCAGTTCAGATGATCAGTTCATGCGTAAACCAGACCATTGTGTGCCCTAACATTTTTGGCGAAGCAAGTGCTGCTGTGAGATAAGGATATAGCTATGTTGTCTCGCGACACCATCCCAAACATAATAAAACATATATTTTCCATATAATAAATGTTGGATTTTTTTCATTCGTTTTTATTTGGAAGGCAAACAAAGCTCAAAAGCAATCACTTTTGCATGTGAAAACACAGAATCCTACTCATTACTCCACGTGCTCCTACGTTACTTTGTTTTGAGCCGACTTCACAGTGGGCTTTGAACAGGGCACCTGGCTTATGCCTGGGAGGAAGCCCGGTTCCAAAACGAATGTAATGAGCTTTTACCCGGTGCAAAACACTCCTACACAGGCGCCCGGGCGAGATTAATCGGACCTCCTCATTGATAGAGGACTCGTCTTTGTATCTGTGCCATTATAGAGTCTCTGACAGCATGGGCATCTCCATTTTAAAGCAGTCAATTTTCTTCTTCTTCATTGGCTGATTGCTCCCAACTCATAGGAATACCGCCCAGTTGACTACTTTAAAATGGTGGAAGACCTCAAGGGCAATGTACATGTTAATACGGGCTATATCCATGAAGATATGTGTGGTTGTTGGTTTAGCTTTCTGTAACTTTGCAACAAGTACAGTCTTCATGTGTAGGAGCTTATTGGGTCTTGATTGCAAAGTATCCAGATCTCTTTTCCAACTGTCCCAATATCTTTTCCGACTGTCCCGTTATGTTGTTTCAATGTCCATTCTAGAATGCCCTTCTAATCAATCAGAAAGGAGTATTCAACAATGCTGTGGTATAAAACGGGTTATATCCAAGTCCTCTATCTCTATGACAACAGCCACAACTCCGATATAAAGTCATTTTTTGTTGGCTTTCTACCGTAATAACTCGGCTAGCTAAAGAATAACTCGGCTAGCTATGACTTGGCTAGCTAAAGAGACAAGCCTTTTCAATCCTCTTCTTCATCAATTTAAAAGTAAGAAAAGACACAGTTAACTGGTTATCTAGCTAGCCAAAGTCCTTTGGATGTTTTTTAGCTGATATGCCAATAATATGATATCTAATATAGCTCAGCAATCAATATAGAGACAAGTTTACAGTTTAGCTGCATGAAAATGATGTGCTAGCTGATTTCCCAGCTAGCTACAAAATGTCAACAGAAACAGTCGTCCTTCTTTTTCGGTGAGGTTTAACAGCTGTTGACATCTAATATGTTGCATTACCCCCCCAACTGAACTATAGTATAAATCCATTACACCTAGTGATGCAAAATGGTAAAAGGGGAAATGAAAATAAAATAAAAAATTATATATATACTGCTGAAAAAAATAAAGGGAACACTTAAACAACACATCCTAGATCTGAATGAAAGAAATAATCTTATTAAATACTTTTTTCTTTACATAGTTGAATGTGCTGACAACAAAATTACACAAAAATAATCAATGGAAATGCAATTTATCAACCCATGGAGGTCTGGATTTGGAGTCACACTCAAAATGAAAGTGGAAAACCACACTACAGGCTGATCCAACTTTGATGTAATGTCCTTAAAACAAGTCAAAATGAGGCTCAGTAGTGTGTGTGGCCTCCATGTGCCTGTATGACCTCCCTACAACGCCTGGGCATGCTCCTGATGAGGTGGCGGATGGTCTCCTGAGGGATCTCCTCCCAGACCTGGACTAAAGCATCCGCCAACTCCTGGACAGTCTGTGGTGCAACGTGACGTTGGTGGATGGAGCGAGACATGATGTCCCAGATGTGCTCAATTGGATTCAGGCCTGGGGAACGGGCGGGCCAGTCCATAGCATCAATGCCTTCCTCTTGCAGGAACTGCTGACACACTCCAGCCACATGAGGTCTAGCATTGTCTTGTATTAGGAGGAACCCAGGGCCAACCGCACCAGCATATGGTCTCACAAGGGGTCTGAGGATCTCATCTCGGTATCGAATGGCAGTCAGGCTACCTCTGGCGAGCACATGGAGGGCTGTGCGGCCCCCCAAAGAAATGCTACCCCACACCATGACTGAGCCACCGCCAAACCGGTCATGCTGGAGGATGTTGCAGGCAGCAGAACGTTCTCCACGGCGTCTCCAGACTCTGTCACGTCTATCACATGCTCAGTGTGAACCTGCTTTCATCTGTGAAGAGCACAGGGTGCCAGTGGCGAATTTGCCAATCTTGGTGTTCTCTGGCAAATGCCAAACGTCCTGCACGGTGTTGGGCTGTAAGCACAACCCCCACCTGTGGACGTCGGGCCCTCATACCACCCTCATGGAGTCTGTTTCTGACCGTTTGAGCAGACACATGCACATTTGTGGCCTGCTGGAGGTCATTTTGCAGGGCTCTGGCAGTGCTTCTCCTGCTCCTCCTTGCACAAAGGCGGAGGTAGCGGTCCTGCTGCTGGGTTGTTGCCCTCCTACGGCCTCCTCCACATCTCCTGATGTACTGGCCTGTCTCCTGGTAGCGCCTCCATGCTCTGGACACTACGCTGACAGACACAGCAAACCTTCTTGCCACAGCTGGCATTGATGTGCCATCCTGGATGAGCTGCACTACCTGAGCCACTTGTGTCGGTTGTAGACTCCGTCTCATGCTACCACTAGAGTGAAAGCACCGCCAGCATTCAAAAGTGACCAAAACAGCAGCCAGGAAGCATAGGAACTGAGAAGTGGTCTGTGGTCCCCACCTGCAGAACCACTCCTTTATTGGGGGTGTCTTGCTAATTGCCTATAATTTCCACCTGTTGTCTATTCCATTTGCACAACAGAATGTGAAATTTATTGTCAATCAGTGTTGCTTCCTAAGTGGACAGTTTGATTTCACAGAAGTGTGATTGACTTGGAGTTACATTGTGTTGTTTAAGTGTTCCCTTTATTTTTTTGAGCAGTGTATATATATATATATATATATATTACCCTATCAACTAACCCTACACTCATTAAAACCAACCACCTTATTCCACTCCTTTAACCCTATCTGATCGTACCCCAGGTCAACAACCTGTGAGGACGGGGCTCTACCACTCAACATACCCTGTAACTTCTGAAGTCAAATCTCATACCCCCAAGTACTTCTCTGCAGCTGCCATCACATCTATTTTCTGTGACTTACGATCCATCTCTGCAGTACAGTAAATAACGATGTTTATGAACGCTAAGAAGCTAAGCTTACTGAAACATACAGTATATCACTCATTGGCCTATACCTCTGTTCTGTCACAGATCCACTATTCACAGGGATCCTTTCAGAATCCCTCACCCTTGATCCACCCGCCTCTACTTTCTTCACTGCCTCAGCCTACAACATCTTCTGCACTACTCTGACCCTGGCCACCTCAACCTGCCTCTCTCGCACCGGACACCTCCGATCCCCACTAGCAACATGGGCACCCCAGCAGTTGACACACACACACATTGTCCCACCAAAACTACACATTCCCCTATCCCATGTCCTCCTGTACACTTCCCACATCTTGGAGTCTCCCTCCTACACACTGCTGCAACATGCCCATAAGCGTGACACCTAGACACCACAGTGTATTCGGCACAAAAGCTTTAACAGAATAACTCATATATCCTAACATGACTTTGTCAGGTAAAGACTGAATCAAAGCTCAAAAGAACAGACTGTGTCACCTCTGTTTCACCACGCTTACCACCAGGTCTGCGTCTCACCAAACGGCGCTACCCCAGAAATCACTCCCTTCAATGGTGCCCTGTACCTAAGCGCAAAGCAAGATACAGGTCTTTCCCCAAGTTGGGTCGCACGGAGCGCCTGCTCCTTCTGATCTGGAGGGACATGCTAAGCCCTGTACTCCCTCCACTTCAAACTCGAGCGCCTATCCCTAGGTAGCTCATACAGAAACAGTCCATTGCCAAAGGTAATTGTTCTATCTGTACCCATAGAGATAGAAACATATTTGACATCTTTGTATCGGTGCCAATATAGCGTCTGTGACAGAATGGGTAGTGCCACAGAGGCTTTCTTCATTTAGAACTTAGTAGTCCATTTTTTTCTTCATGATTGGCTGAACCCTCCTGATGATCCGGTTGGACATGACTCCAAAAGGGTCACCAGGAGGGATCAGCCAATGAAGTTGGAAGTCCCACCCAGTTGACTACATTAAAGTGGTGGAAACCCTCAATGGCGGTGCCCATGCTAATACGGCCTTTCAGCCACTAGAGGCCTTTATCATTCTGTATGATATGAACTGTGTGTACCAGTGTAAACTACTTTGCCAGCACTGTTGTCATGGATATCTAGTGTGTACTGTCTGTGTACTGTGCCAACATCACCACATGAGGTCGCTGTTGCTGTATTATATAAATACCCCAATGTTCCCCCTTATGCATGAGGAGAACTGAATCCTCATTGACTGGACTAAGAGTGAGACCATAGCTTTGGACGTAGGATGGCAATTGTTTATCCAAGTTACACACGCACACACACACACACACACACTCACTCACTCACTCACTCTTCCAATCTGTCAAATCCAGTCACCGATCTCTGTCCAGACATAGATGCTATTTGAGTGATGGGGTGATTGACAGTGCAGTGACGTCCATCTCCCAAAATGCCCTTTGAATTCAGCTGCTCTATGTGAGTCTTAATTAGATCATGTCATTGAGTGTGGATTTGCCAGGCCAGACCCAGCCGTGACAAGGCCACTGTCATATACATCAGGCACACCTCGCCCAAGACCCATTCTTTATTCCTCCCTCACTTTAAGTTCAGTGAGGTTGCCTGGATTTAGGCGGGGTTATTTTGGCTTCTGCATTTATCCGCATCTTCCACTCTCTCGACCTAAACGAGAGAGGCTGAATGACGTGGAGCCCCTCTGGCCAGTTGTGTGTGTAACATGTGCTCTTGTGGGTTGTGTGTGAGAGTGAACTGTATGAGTATGTGTGTATGTAACATTGCAGGAGTGTTTGTCTCTAATCATTTCTGCAAGAGTATATATTTTTTATATATTTATTTTTATATGCAGTGGCAGGTGTTCTGGGCCTACTTCTGCAGTACACTATAAACATAAAGGCAACATGGGTGAGTTAACAATACATCAAATCAAATTCAGCATATTTTTACTTGGAATATGGACGTCCACTATTCATCACATTCTCTTAATAGATTTGAATAATTTGGTCATACATTTTCCCACATTTGGAACATAGAGGCTAGCTGAACTGTCGAGAGAAAGATGATCATCGATCTCTTCACCAGCCATGTGTTTGTGATCGTACTAGAGTCTAGACAATACTAGCCTAGAAGCCTGACACCTAAGGCTATTGGAGACAGAGGATGGTTGTGCTGTCTCTCTGTTTCTCCTGGAGAAGTTGGGTGGGCAGGGGAAAAGACAGATACTCGGGAGAAAGGAGCCGTAGCCAGCCATGCCTATTCATCTCCACACAGCCTCCCCCTGGACAAGTGCCTGTGCTGGGCTTTGAATCTATAGAGCCTTGCTATGCTCTCTGTAGCACTCTGGTCTTGACTCTTGACAACACCTGACCTACTCCTGAGGGTAAGAGACTTGACTGTGTAAGCGTCCCCAGTTTCCCGAAGTGTCACTCACTACCCAACCATGTCTTAAAGAGGGAACCAGGCTGACAGAGTAGAGAGACACAGAGTATAGAGAGTGGAATATAGTTTTGAACCAGGCCTGAGATCTTCCTTTCCACCCTCAGATGTTTTTCTTCTCACAATATCCAGGAGGCAAGAAAGAAAGTGCCACAATATTCATGAATGTAGGGGGATTAAGTATGAGGTTAATTGAGAGATATGACCATTACTAGACATGGCAGCCAGAAAGTCTATCTTAAATTCAATTCACTATAGTTATGGAGAATCTTGACATTGTTGACGTCCTTTTTCCTATCCTTCCTTGTCTAATTCTTGACATGAGATGACATGAGATAGCTGCTGGGGATATCCTGTGTCTACCCAGCCAGACTCAGGGGGATGTCTGAGTCTATTCCCAGAGATAGACTCTGTCCTGGGCTGTGCTTATCCCCCCTCCCCAGTCAGGAGATGGGGAGTGAGGAGAGGTGAGGCTGCAGAAAGGTGTGTCCTACATACAAGTATTTTGTGTGTATGTGTGTTACGGTGGAGGCTGCATGCAGGGTGAGTCGTCTGTCCCTGTAAAGCTCTTCATCTCTCCATTAAATGAAGAGCTGGCTTTATTCTGACCCCTTCTGGAGGAAGCCTGGTGATCGGGATTAGTAGGGACCCTGCTAGCCCAGCTTGGACACCAAAGGGCTGGTCATCCCCAGGTTATTAGACCACTGGTGCTGTACTGGGCGAGCTGGGAAAGTAAAACCCAGCCAAAACCAATACAAAGCCAAGTCACTATCCATTAGCTATTGACGTTTCACCTATGAGGTGTTTAACTCAGCTGAAAAGCAGATTAAGGTTGATTGTCCAAAGGGTATTACATGGCTGAAATGGCTGTTTTCAAACAGAGAATTGGGGATTGTTTCTAGTGCTTTGGGTGAGATGGTGGGAGTAGCCTCTATCCAAAAATATGTGAGGTTCTCTCCAACAACTGTTTTACAGTTGATGATATACTGTAACTAGAGCAGACAGTGCCACCTCTTTCCTGTTTGGTGCAGTGCAGTTCAGTGGCGTAGATGAAAACAGTAGTCTGGCATTCATTCCTCTGTAATGTATTCAAAAAAATTTATTTTTGAGAGAGATTTTGTGATGGATAACAAATAGACCCAACACACTTTGTTGTTTAACTCAGTTGAATAAACAGCTCCGTATCTTGTTGCTAGAGACCAAGCATGTGTGTATAATACTGTATGTGTGTAAACGTACATTATATGTTTTGTTAGTGTGTATACACTTTGCAATCATCATCATCATTTTCATGGAAGCCTATTTTTATTGAGTTTTATATATAGATACATTCTGTAGTATCGACAAGTAAAAGAGTTTCTTGGACAAACTGAAACTGAATCCAGCCACCACTCATCCATAGAGAAAGGTGTGAGTGATTACAGAGAGGGGTACATTATAGTGTCAGGAAAACTGTCAGTGTGTGTGTGTGTGTGTTTATGTTGTGGAGGCCTTGTTCCATTGTCACCTGTGGCAACAAGTCAAATCCGGCCTCCTTTCCTTAACCCCACCCCTTGGTTCCTTCAATTAAATTATTTCCCCTTACCAATCACAAGTGTCCATGATTGTCACTATCAAAGTGACAAGCGGTTGGATGGTAGGAGGTTAAAAGGGCATTGCCTGGGCATGCCCTTGTCCCCCCTCCCTCCTGCACACATGCTCTCTCTAGGTATTTCCCCCACTCTCTCAAGCAGAAAGGATTCATGTGGACATGACAAGGATAGCTGTTAATAACCTAGTTGTTAATCCCGTCTCTCCTTTCCTTTCCTCCATATCAGTCTGCCCTTTTTCTCTGTCTCTCTCTCTCAGTCAGTCAGTCAGTCAGTCAGTCAGTCAGTCAGTCAGTCAGTCAGTCAGTCAGTCAGTCTGTCTGTCTGTCTGTCTGTCTGTCTGTCTCTGTCTCTGTCTCTCTATTAGCTGGGTGGGGGTAGCATCAGGTTTCTGTTCTCTCCTCAGCTCCTCTCCTCTACTACTGTAGCCTCAGTCTGGGATGGACGCTCCCAGTGTATACAGCATCACCCTGGGCAACCCACCTGCCAACTCCCCCGAGTTCTCTCTGAAAACGTTTGGTGAGTACGAGTCTTCATTTTCCTTTCTCTTAGCTCCAAGTGAGAGGTTTGAGTAGTGAATTGCAGTCTTGGTGGTGTATTCTGTATTTGTTGTGTTTGTGCACCTGTAGCATAGCGCTAGCCAATCAGATGGGTTTCTTCAGTCAACTTCCTGGTAGCCCAGGGGGAGTCTACTCTCTGCTCCAGAGGTGAAGTCATATATTTTCTAAGTATTTTGTTTGTTTATTGGATAAAGAGAAATAGAGGTCTAAAAGGTAGGAGAGAGAGTGCTGAAATATCAATGGGCCGGATTCAAACCCATGCTGGCAGCAGTACATTGTGCATGCATACTCCAGAGGCAATGGCTTAAACCGCTAGACCACCCCAGACCAGTAAGCACAATCTTTCATGAGTCAATGTAACTTTCAGTGCCACAAGGACAATTTCTTCACTGCATTGATAATGACAGTGTCAGTGAAGGAACTCAGTCCCACAAGAACGATGAATACACATGATCCCTGGATGCACCATACCTGAACATGAGCCTCTACTACTGTACCTGTTTCTCTTCAGTGGGCCTTTGAAAATGTGTATATTATACAAAAATCAATGTCATTTACATTTAAATCAATGACTTTCTAATGAAGATACAGGAAAAACTCAGACAATATTGAGTCTTCCTTGTTTTGTAAGGGTTGAACATCTGAAATCAGAATAGTAATACCTTTCACTGTGAATGAGTTATAGACGTTGTAGTGAACGGTGGTATTTTTATAGAATTCTATGCAATTTTATTTTATCTGACACTTTCTTGTCTGGATTCTATATTAAACACATATCTGCACCAAAGCATATTACAAATGACATTTAGTCTTACATATGACAAGGAAAGACAATCACAAGTAATATAATATTCATAAATCAAGAACTTTATTGACATAACTTTATTGACATTACTTTATTGATGGGAATACATCGTCTCATTGAAACCTGAAAACAAGTTACATTGAACATTGGAATGAGAATAAGACATATAATAACAATAATTAGCTTTTACAATTTCAATTTCTTCTTTACATACAGTATATTCCACTAGGACTATAGCCTAATACACAAATTAAAGCATGTAAGAGTGGCAAAATGACCAGTGACAATCTGAGCTACTGGGTGAAGACTAGGAGTCCCTTTACTAGTGCCTATGTCTGCAATGAGTCACACTCACTGGAGTACCACTACCAAAAACATTTTTGGTCCCCTACGATGCATAACTGCTTTCCCTTGTATTCTGGTGTAACACAAACAAACCACTTCATATACTCCTCAAACATTTCTAGAGTAGTCCTTTAGTACATTGAAGTTCACCCAGGCTCAACTAGGATGTGAGGGTATGATTGTCCCTGAGCCTTGTCTTTAGCCGTGGCAGGTTTCTCCCCCTTTGTCATGATCACACACACACACACACACACACACACACACACACACACACACACACACACACACACACACACTGTCTCTTAGGAACGTTTCTCAGTGCTGAGTAGAGATTTGTTTGGGAAGAAAACTAAATCCATAATGCTGACTTGTCTTCCTCTCTCATCTCACCGTTGTCGCCAATTGTTGTTCATACTGGCAGATGGGGTGCAAGTCATGTAAGAGAAGCTTCTGAGAGATTGACCCAGAAATGGGGTCAAATCATGTTGAGACTACATGTTTCTTCCTTATCCCTCTGCCTTGAAAAGTGTAGTTACACACAATCTCTTATTTGCTGACTTTGCTGACCCTCCACATTGACCACAGACCTTATAATTGACTCTTTGGTCGAATTTGAAGCGGATACCATCAATAACACTAGCGTTAATGTGCCCTCGCCAATCCCATAAACGACCATTAATCACACACACTTGTGCCAGCCGGGGTACAAATGGATTTTTCCGCAACCCAACCATAACAGGAAGCCTCAGGGTGCTGGGAAACCACGATTAAACTTGACAGATCTTGAACGTCCCGTCTGGATTAAGAGCCACTTAAGTCACCTTTCACAGCTTTTACCTCTGAGAGATGCCTAGGAAATAGGCTACTTAGGCAACAGATATTTCCCTTCCCTGTCTGAGGTCCTTTGCTGAGAGAGGCACTGGGAAACTTCGACGTGAAAATGGCCCTAACTGTGCTGTAGGTACTGCTGGTGCTGCTTCTCTCTGTCAGTATGACAAGCAGAGAGTGAAGGAATGCAATGGAACGGAAAATATGGGAACTGTGAGGGGAGAGAGATAGCAAAGGGAGAGAGAGAATACTTGGTGTTGTCAAAATACAGAGAGCTGAGGCAGAGGAGGCTGACAGCCTTAGACAGTGTTTTTGACATTTAGTCATCTAATTGGAGTTTGCGGCATGATATGTTCGTGAGTAGAAACGTTGACTGGAGGCTGGAAAGCAGATGATAGTGTGGATATTGAGCACTATGTACAAATGCAGTACAGATGGATTCTTCCACTTCTCCTTTGGTAGACTTCTCTCAGTTATGCTTTTCTTATTTAAGAGAAGTGCCTGTGATGCAGCGGTTATTGTACACTTATTCCAGAAATAGAACTGGGATGTCTCATTCCCCCTTTGCTCTATTTCTTCCTTTCCCTTATCACTCCCATCCCTCTCTTCTTCTTCTTCTTTCCCTCCCTCCCTCCCTCCCTCCCTCCCTCCCTCCCTCCCTCCCTCCAACCCCCAAACTCTCTGCTCAGCTAGTTGATTTCCTTTAAATGAGAGTTGTCGCTTTGATTCTCAAAGCAGCATGAATATTTCACTTTGTAGAGGATTATTTAATGTGTGGAGTGTGATCAGCTTTTTACATGGCTTTATTAATGCATGCTAAATGAGGTTTGGACTCTGAGCTTCAATCCCATATAGTCACTCTCGTTTTTCTCTCTCTCTCTCTCTCTCACACACACGTGTGATTTTGTAGAGCAAAACTTTTTGTGGACGGTACTATATAGTGCGCAGACCCCCTTGTGCACTCAATGGCGTTGAGATACAGTGGCAAGAAAAAGAATGTGAACCCTTTGGAATTATCTGGATTTCTGCATAAATTGGTCATAAAATTAGATCTGATCTTCATCTAAGTCACAACAATAAACAAACACAGTCTGCTTAAACTAATAACACACAAAGTATTGCATTTTTCCTGTCTATATTGAAGACATCATTTTAACATTCACGGTGTAAAAGTATGTAAACCCCTAGGCTAATAACTACTCCAAAAGCTAATAGGAGTCAGCTAACCTGGGGTACAATCATTGAGACAAGATTGGAGATGTTGGTTAGAGCTGCCTTGCCCTATAAAAAACACTCCGAAAATTTGAGTTTGCTATTCACAAGAAGCATTACCTGATGTGAACCATGCCTCGAACAAAAGAGATCTCAGAAGACCCAAGATTAAGAATTGTTGACTTGCATAAAACTGGAAAGGGTTACACAAGTATCTCTAAAAGCCTTGATGTTCATCAGTCCACGGTAAGACAAATTGTCTATAAATGGAGAAAGTTCAGCACTGTTCCTACTCTCCCTAGGAGTGGCCGTCCTGCAAAGATGACTGCAAGAGCACAGTGCAGAATGCTAAATGAGGTTAAGAAGAATCCTAGAGTCTTAGCTAAAGACTTACAGAAATCTCTGGAACATGCTAACATCTCTGTTGATGAGTCTACGATATGTTAAACACTAAACAAGAAGGGTGTTCATGGGAGGACACCACGGAAGAAGTCACTGCCCTCCAAAAGAAAACATTGCTGCTGAAAACAGTCTGAAGTTCGCAAAAGAGCATCTGGATGTTCCACAGCGCTACTGGCAAAATATTCTGTGGACAGATGAAACTACAGTTTGTCACGGTTGTCGTAAGGATTTGACCAAAATGCAGCGGGAATGTGTATACTCATCTTCTTTTATTCGGCAGAAAGAAAGAAAACCGAAACAAAACACAAGTATACAAAAACAACGACGATAAACAGTCCTGTAAGGCTTACAGCTATACAAGGAACAACTACCCACAAAACCCCATCGAAAAAACACCCCTCTTAAATAGGACCTTCAATTAGAAGCAACTAGGAGCAGCTGCTTCCAATTGAAGGTCAACCCAACAAACACCACATAGAAATAGACATACTAGAACATAGCCCAACAAACCCTGAAACACTCTAAACAAACACACCCCTGCCACGTCCTGACCAAACTACAATAACAAATACCCCTTATACTGGTCAGGACGTGACACAGTTGAGTTGTTTGGAAGGAACACACAACACTATGTGTTGAGAAAAAAAGGCACAGCACACCAACATCAAAACCTCAACCCAACTGTAAAGTATGGAGAAGGGAGCATCATGGTTTGGGGCTGCCTTAGAGCCTGGACAGCTTGCTATCATTGACGGAAAAATGTATTCCCAAGTTTATCAAGACATTTTCCAGGAGGATGTAAGGCTATCTCTTTGCCAATTGAAGCTCAACAGAAGTTGGGTGATGCAACAGGACAACGACCTATAACACAGAAGCAAATCAACAACAGAATGGCTTCAACAGAAGAAAATACGACTTCTGGAGTGGCCCAATCATAGTCCTGACCTCAACCCGATTGAGATGCTGTGGCATGACCTCAAGAGAGCGGTTCACACCAGACATCCCAAGAATATTGCTGAACTGAGACAGTTTTGTAAAGAGGAATGGTCCAAAATTCCTCCTGACCGTTGTGCAGGTCTGATCCGCAACTACAGAAAACGTTTGGTTGAGGTTATTGCTACCATGGAGGGTCAACCAGTTATTAAATTCAAGGGTTCACATACTTTTTCCACCTTGCATGAAAATGTATAATTGGTTGTGTGTTATTAGTTTAAGCAGACTGTGTTTGTCTGTTGTTGTGACTTAGATGAAGATCAGGTCAAATTTTATGACCAATTTAGGAAGAAGTCCAGGTATTTCCAAAGGGTCACATACTTTTTCTTGCCACTGTATGTCGAGTTTCCTTGTAGGCGGGGCTATTTGGCGGGGAAACTGAAAATCCAGCTGTATAGCCTATTGCCTGTTTCTGTTTATGAGTATTTTATTAAGAATGTGAAACAATGTTGTGTCTGTTTGCTGCTTTTCATTAAATAATGCATAGCTGTTCTTTATATGGCCTAAAATAAACGTGTTCATAAGCGCAGAATATGATCTATAGGCTATGGAATACCCAATTTTTATCAGTTATGAAAATATAACATTCCATAAGAATTTTTTTGGGGGGTAAAAGACCCATATTTGGACGCTTCAATTAAAAAAGTCTGTCACGTGACTATAGAAATTTAAACTGTGATTTGAGACACAAAGTAACAATAGCATATGAGTAAATGTCACGTCCTGACCGGTAAAGGGGTCTTTTGTCATTGTAGTATGGTCAGGGCGTGGCAGGGGGTGTTTGTTTTGTGTGTTTTGGGGTTTTTGGTCTAGGGGATTTTGGTTCTAGTTTTCATTTTCTATGTTCCGTTTTCCAGGTTTGGCTGAGTGTGGTTTCCAATCAGAGGCAGATGTCTTTCGTTGTCTCTGATTGGAAGCCATACTTAGGCAGCCTGTTTTCCTTTGGGTTTTGTGGGTGGTTATTTTCCGTTAGAGTCTGTGAACCTTACGGAACTGTTTGCTCTCGTTTGTTTTTTTTTGTTTACGTGTTCTCTTTAAATAAACAAGTAAGAATGAGCACTATACCCACTGCGCCTTGGTCTGTCCTTAACGACGCTTGCGACAGTAAAGGCAGGGGTGGGAAAAGTACCCAATTTTGAGTAAAACTTACTTGAGTAAAAGTAAAGATACGTTAATAGAAAATGACTGAAGTAAATGTGAAAGTCAACCAGTAAATACTACTTGAGTAAAAGTATAAAATATTTGGTTTTAAATATACTTAAGTATCAAAAGTAAATGCAATTTTTAAAATATACTTAAGTGTCAAAAGTAAAAGTACTAATGATCTCAAAAGCACCATTTTCTTGTTTTTTTTAATTTACAGATAGCCAGGGGCACACTCCAACACTCAGATGTAATTCACAAATGAAGCATTTGTGTTTAGTGAGTCCGCCAGATCAGAACACAGTAGGGATGACCAGGGATGTTCTCTTGATAAGTGTGTGAATTGCACAATTTTCCTGTCCTGCTAAGCATTCAAAATGTAATGAGCACTTTTGGGTGTCAGGGAAAATGTATGGAGTAAAAAGTAGATCATTTTCTTTAGAAATGTTGTGAAGTAAAAGTTGTCAGAAATATAAATAGTAACATACAGATACCACAAAAAATGACTTAAATAGTACTTTAAAGTATTTTTACTTAAGTACTTTACACCACTGAGTAAAGGGTTAGGCTATAATGGGCTCTCACCATCATCATTACCATTATTCACATCATTCTAATTTAATCAAGTCACAATTATCAGCTTTGCTACTGACATCAGTGAGCCGACTTTCCGAGTGAGGAGAGACACATGGATAGGCCTACCAAAGAAAAACATCTGAAAAAAAAATTATTGTGAAATTTGAGCCACAAAAATCCAATGTTTTTATAAAATGTCTGCCTTTCCCCCTACATTTTAACAGTCTAATAAGTCAATTTAATATAGGAAAACTTCACCAAAGCCATTTGGCTTATGCGATTTCATTTTGTCTCAATATGATACAAAACAATGTAGGCTATTTCAAAAGAACAGAATACCATTATTTGAGTTGACTCTATAGGCCAGGGATGGGCAACTCCAGTCCTCTGGGGCCTGATTGGTGTCACACTTTTGCCTCACTATTGCCTCGGCCCCAGCTAGCACATCTGACACCAATAATCAACTAATCATTATCTTCAGTTTAGAATACAATTTGTTTCAATTTGCTGTGTTGATTAGGGATGGGGAAAAGTGTGACACCACTTCGGCCCCTGAAGAATAGAGTTGCCCATCCCTACTATAGGCTATACTAAGGATCTACCTGAGGTTCAACTTTAAGGCAATGGCATCTTTAAAACAATTTTCATACTCACTTCATGTCTTGATTTACATTTACATTTACATTTAAGTCATTTAGCAGACGCTCTTATCCAGAGCGACTTACAAATTGGTGCATTCACCTTATGATATCCAGTGGAACAACCACTTTACAATAGTGCATCTAAATCTTTTAAGGGGGGGGGGGTTAGAAGGATTACTTTATCCTATCCCAGGTATTCCTTAAAGAGGTGGGGTTTCAGGTGTCTCCGGAAGATGGTGATTGACTCCGCTGTCCTGGCGTCGTGAGGGAGCTTGTTCCACCATTGTGAGAATGTAGTGCATTTTATTTTGAAATCATTGTTCACATTTTCAATCCATTAACATACCTGATAGATTCACAAGACTATAACATTGTAATGTTGTAAAGTACTGCCTTACTCTGGCTGGCGAGGACACTCAGGTGAATAATAATAGGCACACAAGCTGAAGAAGACAGGCAGGCAGACAGTAGTACAGTAGGCTATACATTGCACAAGAAGAGTATAGGCTATTTTAAGAGATTTAAGAGAATAAATGCAAATGTATGTTTCTAATGAACAATAACTAGGCCCAATCCATTACATTTGAAACGATCCTCTTTGAACTGCCAGATCTGAATAAATGGGTTGGATGGATGGCTTCGATTGTCCAGCAATGAAGGCTACACCTACAGACGGGAATGCCAGACTTCAAATAAGTCCTTCTGGAAGTGAACCAAATTTGATGCTTTCAAAAGCCGAGGTTGCATAACTCTCACTGATGGGGTTATCTCCAAGTTATGCTGCATACGCGGTTCTTTCAGCGCCCGGAACCTCAACTGGAGGAGCTCCTGACATACTTTCAGGAAACATGGGTTGGGGAGGTCGGACACATTGGAAGAAAGTCAATGTTTCCCATAGGTACTGTATGTCTTGTTTAACATAATAATGGCTATATTATTCATATTCTTATTATTGATGTCAGCATGCCCAAGGCCAATAACATGGTTGCTAATATGATCTCATTTTTTATTTTCAGAATTATGGAACTGCTACGATTCTGTGCTGCAAGACCTGGCGAAGACCAACAATGGAGTGGAGGGCTAGCATCTAAAATGTTTGGAGAATCTTGGCGCTACCCACCCCACCATTTGGAAGTTCATTGAGAATTGATCAGCAATTTGCTGCCGTTTCTCCACCATGGCAAAGACCCCGATACCGCAAGCAACAGAAGGATCTGAAGTCACTTGATCGGAAGTACACCACGACTGAATGGCTAGAGTCTTAAAGGCGCTGCAGGTCAATCCGACATTTGTGTTGGCCGTGCAGCATTTACAGTGGTATGGCCTCTGCAGGAGGGCATTCATGCTTTGCAGAGCAGCGCAGAGGTGTTTCAAGGAAGTCAATTTGTGTTTCTACAGGACCTCCCGCCCTCACCTACCGTCAACCAATCATGTCAATGCGGAGCTATATGGAGCACTCCGCATTGTTACAAAATTTGAGAGGAGCACGGCGATGCGGTACGGAACTCAATTTGGCCTCTGCATTCCTCCGGAGATTTTGTAATTGCGTTACACTATCCATAGGGCGCCTCTGATCACGTTTTTGGATCAAGCATAAATTGGCTTTTAACTGAAGAGTGTTGCCCACACTTTCAAGTTGCAGTTGTGAATACTCCAAAATCCATCTGAGAAAAATGAGCACCTAGCCTACTTTGACATTTCTTCATGACACATCAATTTCAACCCTTTCAATGACTCCAAAATCCTTATTAGATCAGCACATTAAGCTCATTCTTGGAAGATTTGTTCCTGAACTTGTTTTCATGTCGCTGCATTGTCATGTAGCCTACTCTTTTTTTAGTTTTTTTTTCAATAAATGTTTTAGGCCTACTTATTTTTGCCCCATCATTTTTAGTATTTTGCTATGCTTTTTAGTTGATAAAGGTTTTATAGTGAATGGTTGGTGTTAGTGGATAGTGTAAAAACTAGATAAAACAAAAATACTGTACGTTCAATTCAATTCAAATGGCTTTATTGGCATGGGAAACATATGTTTACATTACCAAAGCAAGTGAAATCGATAATAAACATGACACTATTCCAAAGGAATAAGAGACATTTCACATGTCATATTATGGCTATATACAGTGTTGTAACAATGTGCAAATAGTTGAAGTACAAAAGGGAAAATAAATAAACATAAATATGGGTTGTATTTACAATTGTGTTTGTTCTTCACTGGTTGCCCTTTTCTTGTGGCAACTGGTAAATCTCGCTGCTTAGGTATTATGCCACTCTGTACTTTCTGTTTAGGGCGAAAAAGCATTCTTGTTTGCTCAGTTTTTTTGTTAATTCTTCCCAATGTGTCAAGTAATTATCTTTTTGTTTTCTCATGATTTGGTTGGATCTAATTGTGTTGCTGCCCTGAAACTCTGTGTGGTGTGTTTGTGTTTGTGAACAGATCCCTAGGACCAGCTTGCTTAGGGGACTCTTCTCCAGGTTCATCTCTCTGTAGGTGATGGCTTTGTTATGGAATGTTTGCATGCATTGTTTGGTGTTTCACTTTGCACACAGAGGATATTTTTTGCTGATTTCTGTCTCAATTTGGTGTTTGTCCCATTTTGTAAATTCTTGGTTGTTAAGTGGACCCCAGACCTCACAACCATAAAGGGCAATGGGTTCTTAGCCAGATCCTAATTGGTATGTCGAATTTTAGGTTCCTTTTGATGGCGTAGAAGGCCCTTGCCTCGTCTCTCAGATCATTCACAGCTTTATAAACTCAGCAAAAAAAGAAACGTCCTCTCACTGCCAACTGTGTTTATTTTCAGCAAATTTAACATGTGTAAATATTAGTATGAACATAACAAGACTCAACAACTGAGACATAAACTGAACAAGTTCCACAGACATGTGACTAACAGAAATTGAATAATGTGTCCCTAAACAAAGGGGAGGTCAAAATCAAAAGTAACAGTCAGTATTTGTTGTGGCCACCAGCTGCATTAAGTACTGCAGTGCATCTCCTCCTCATGGACTGCACCAGATTTGCCAGTTCTTGCTGTGAGATGTTACCCCACTCTTCCACCAAGGCACCTGCAAGTTCCTGGACATTTCTGGGGGGAATGGCCCTAGCCCTCACCCTCCGATCCAACAGGCCCCAGACGTGCTCAATGGGATTGAGATCCGGGCTCTTCGCTGGCCATGGCAGAACACTGACATTCCTGTCTTACAGGAAATCACGCACAGAACGAGCAGTATGGCTGGTGGCATTGTCATGCTGGAAGGTCATGTCAGGATGAGCCTGCAGGAAGGGTACCACATGAGGGAGGAGGATGTTTTTCCCGTAATGCAATTTCAGGCAATTGAGATTGCCTGCAATGACAACAAGATCAGTCCGATGATGCTGTGACCCTCCACCTCCAAATCAATCCCGCTCCAGAGTACAGGCCTCAGTGTGATGGTCATTCTTTTGACGATAAACGCGAATCCGACCATCACCCCTGGTGAGACAAAACCATGACTCGTCAGTGAAGAGCACTTTTTGCCTGTCCTGTCTGGTCCAGCGACGGTGGGTTTGTGCCCATAGGCGACGTTGTTGCCGGTGATGTCTGGTGAGGACCTGCCTTACAACAGGCCTAAAAGCCCTCAGTCCAGCCTCTCTCAGCCTATTGCGGACAGTCTGGGAACTGATGGAGGGA
Organism: Salmo trutta; assembly: GCF_901001165.1. Classification (NCBI taxonomy): domain Eukaryota; kingdom Metazoa; phylum Chordata; class Actinopteri; order Salmoniformes; family Salmonidae; genus Salmo; species Salmo trutta. Next base: position 20,811,645 of record NC_042979.1, on the reverse strand, counting down.
TTGTGCGTTCCTGGTGTAACTCGGGCAGTTGTTGTTGCCATCCTGTACCTGTCCCGCAGGTATGATGTTCGGATGTACCGATCCTGTGCAGGTGTTGTTACACGTGGTCTGCCACTGTGAGGATGATCAGCTGTCCATTCTGTCTCCCTGTAGCGCTGTCTTAGGTGTCTCACAGTAGGGACACTGCAATTTATTGCCCTGGCCATATCTGCAGTCCTCATGCCTCCTTGCAGCATGCCTAAGGCACGTTCACGCAGATGAGCAGGGACCCTGGGCATCTTTCTTTTGGTGTTTTTCAGAGTCAGTAGAAAGGCCTCTTTAGTGTCCTAAGTTTTCATAACTGTGACCTTAATTGCCTACCGTCTGTGAGCTGTTAGTGTCTTAACGACCGTTCCACAGGTGCATGTTCATTAATTGTTCATGGTTGAACAAGCCTGGGAAACAGTGTTTACAATGTTTACAATGAAGATCTGTGAAGTTATTTGGATTTTTACAAATTATCTTTGAAAGACAGGGTCCTGAAAAAGGGCCGTTTCATTTTTTGCTGAGTTTAGAAATTACCTGTGGCACTGATGTTTAGGCCGAGGTATGTATAGTTTTTTGTGTGCTCTAGGGCAACGGTGTTGTAACGGCTGTCTTCAGAAATGAACCAAGGCGCAGCAGGTATGTGAATACTCATATTTAATTACAAATAAGGAGTAAAGCATCCACTTAACAACACAATAAAGGTGACAACAGCTGCAGGCTATAAACGCAGTGCAAAAACAACCACCCACAACCCCAAAGAAAAACACACACACCTATATAGGACTTCCAATCAAAGGCAACTCAACACACCTGCCTTCAATTGGAAGTCCCAATCAACAATACAAACATTCCCATACACAAAACTGCCACATCCTGACCCCAAAACTAAAACAATAGCTCCATCTGCTGGTCAGGACGTGACAGGTGTCTAGATGGAATTTGTTTTTGATAGGGAAGCTGAGAGGTCAAAGATACTGTTTAGGTTTTCTATTGCCAAATTTACACCTTCACTATTACTGTGAACCATTTTGTCCAGAAAGTTATCTAAAAGGGATAGAATTTGTTCTTGCCTAATAGTTTTTTGGTAGGTTTCTACACTACTTTCCTTCCATTTATAGCATTTCTTAATATTATGCAGTTCCTTTGGCTTCGATGCCTCATGATTGAGTGTTGCTCTGTGATTTTGCTGTGATCTGATAGGGGTGTCAGTGGATATAGGTAGCACACGTGAGGACTTTTTTCTCTGTTGAAATAATTTCCTTATTAATTTCTAGCCAGATGTAAAATGTTCTTGTATTGACTAGTTTAATAGAGTGGGTTAGGTCTGCTCTATACTACATTAGCATACCCCCTAAGCAGTGGTTAGTTTAGCATGTAAATCTTGGTGGGGCAAACTCAAAAAATGTTTTAGATGCATGCCAGCAAAGCCACTACACTACACTACACAACACTAAACAATACATTAATTCCACTATAACGGTGACGAACAGTGCATACAAACTGTTAGGGCCTACATAATAGAGCTGTCCCAACAGCAGAGCGTTCTTTTCAGCACCATGGAGTGAATCCTTACCACCGCTACTCCTGGCTATCAGTGGAGCCTTGTCTGGCAGCGAAACAGTTACTTCAGCCTCATTTACTGCCTTTTTAAAAACATAGCTGATATGGCTAACTTGCTTAAATAAATATGGTTTCTACTGACAACTGACAACTGTGTGTTCCTCTCTCCTCCTTCAGTGCTGTTAGCTGGCTGTGTTTTCCTCTCTCTCCTCCTTCAGTGCTGTTAGCTGGCTGTGTGTTCCTCTCTCTCCTCTTTCAGTGCTGTTAGCTGGCTGTGTGTTCCTCTCTCTCCTCTTTCAGTGCTGTTAGCTGGCTGTGTGTTCCTCTCTCTCCTCTTTCAGTGCTGTTAGCTGGCTGTGTGTTCCTCTCTCTCCTCTTTCAGTGCTGTTAGCTGGCTGTGTGTTCCTCTCTCTCCTCTTTCAGTGCTGTTAGCTGTGCCATGTGTTCCTCTCTCTCTTCTCCTTCAGTGCTGTTAGCTGTGCCATGTGTTCCTCTCTCTCTACTCTTTCAGTGCTGTTAGCTGTGCTATGTGTTCCTCTCTCTCTACTCGTTCAGTGCTGTTAGCTGTGCCATGTGTTCCTCTCTCTCTACTCTTTCAGTGCTGTTAGCTGTGCTATGTGTTCCTCTCTCTCTACTCGTTCAGTGCTGTTAGCTGTGCCATGTGTTCCTCTCTCTCCTCCTTAAGTTCTCTCACCTCAGTCCAGCGTGCAGCCAGCTCTCTCAGACAGCCGTCTGTCTCCACATTCAGCCCTCCAGGTCTTGTTGGGGGGATGTTGTGCTGGTCTTTTTTGAGGGTCTGTTCGGTCTGGAGTGTGTGGACTAGCTCCCTGAGCTCCACCATGTCTCTCTCCAGCTTTGTGAATTTATCTCTCAACAATGGGGGAGCAGTGCAGTTGTTCAGTCTGTTCAGTGCTGGGGGGGGGGGGGGGTAGTTTGAGGATGAGGTGTGATCAGACTAACTCAGGATGGGGGAGTCGTCAACAAAAGAGAGCTTTTCCTGCTTGTTCTCTCTTTGATTCCTGCTTAAACTGCATGAGCATGCCCTGCACTCTGATTGAATTTAATTAAAATCCCTCCTTGGCAGCTGAGGCACAAGAAGATGACTTTGGGGGTTGTATCATTAAGCAATAAGGCCCGAGGAGGTGTGGTATATGGCCAACGTACCACGGCTGTTCTTACGCACGATGCATCGTGGAGTGCCTGGACACATCCCTTAGCCGTGGTATATTGGCCTTATGTCACAAATACCCGAGGTGCATTATTGCTAATATAAACTGGTTACCAACGTAATTAGAGCAGTACAAATAAATGTTTTGTCATACCTGTGGTATAAGGTCTGATATACCATGGCTGTCAGCCAATCAGCATTCAGGGCTCGAACCACCCAGTTCATAATGTTGTAGAATTTACATGTATAAGGTTTCTGAATTCCTGCTATGAAGTTAAGAAGTCCTATTCCCTCACATCAAATCCACCCTTCATTCCTTTTGAACAAATGGAATGAATCACTGTCCTCTCAGAGGTTCTCTCCAAAATGGCTTATCTTCTGACAACCCTTCCACAGTTCCAATTTCACTCCTATCCTCATTTCTCTCCTTCAAAAGATGGTTTACACATAAACAAACCAATTCTGTGAAGACAGAATTTAGTTGCTGTTCTGGCCAAGCCTTTGAAATGTAAATAGACAAAATAGCAGTGGAGCGATTCAGATTCTTTCTTCTGACAGAAAAAGGGTTCTGACAGGGTTCAGTTGATGGTTACCAGGGTATGAGGTCTCACTATAGCAACAGTTAGCTGGCTGTCTCCTGCAGTAAAATGTAGCAGCTTGTAGCCTTCACAGGCCTGTTTGACAGGAGAGAGCAAGATGGTCGCCTGCTGAGGCTGTTGTGTTGGCGTTATCTTTGACCAATTATGCATAAGACATCCTGTATAGTTGATAGGTGGGTGGCTGGGTCCTTTAAAGTGTAGCATATACTATATGTAGTGTAGTGGTCAACAACTTTGGTCCTTGAGAGCTACAGTGTGTATGCAGATTAACGTCTTCAGGACCAGAGTTGGTGAAGCTTGCGCCATACTCCTACGTATGACTACGTTTTATATGTACTGCATAATCCCTATGCCACTAAAGTGTAATTGAACATATATTTACATGTGTCCGTTGGCTTGCATAAGTGTTGGCCATACTCTGTTTTATTCATTTGACATGAATAGAGCGCTGTTGTTACCATAACTTTCATCCTAAAATTGAAAGGGAGCCATGTTGTCTGCAGTGTTGCCCAAGCCATTGTTGTCTGTGGGTTTGTCTGTGACCTCTCTCTGTCCCGGCCCTGCTACAGTGGCTGGGCCTGCTCTGTGTGAGACTGGCACCAGTGCTCCCATTCCTAATTGAGCTGGGAGCTGATATGCCAGAGAGAGGTCAAACAGATAGATGCCCATTGTTGCCAGTCTCTCCTAGTCTGCCCTATTTTATTTTAGTCTATCTCAGTCTCCCCCTGGGTCATTCCATGTCATTTCAGCAGGCAATGACACCCACCATCTCAGATTGTTCTGAAATTGTTTCTGTTTAAAACAGATAAGATTAGCATCCCTGAAACATTATTCTGTTGAAGTCTAATTTGATCTCTGAGAAGTTAATTAATCGCACCCAAATTGGCCATTTTCATTTATAGGATTAATATAATCTTCAATAAATACAGTACCTAATATCTGATTTCGACCATACTTCTTCCTAACAAAGATGAAGACATAAGGAATCCAATAAAATGATCAAAAGCCACACACAGACCCCACACATACCACGCCAATCCCAACCCAACAACCAGCATACAGTATCAGTTCTCTGTCTGACAAGTAGTATGGAGCTACTGTTTTGTTTCTTCATCCTTTGTAATGTATTCCCTGCGAATCTGGTTTTGCTCATGATGAAAATAAATTGTGTGGTCAATTGTGTGATCATGCCAGTCCTCCACAAAAGCAATTCAGTTTATCCTTGTCTTAGCGACCTAATGTTTCAACCCAACTCTCCTTGAATTGTCCAACAAATGGCAGCTCTCTGAGAGGGCTATCCATGTGGTTCAATCTCAAATGAGACTTTTCCTACAATCCCAAAACTTTGTGACAAAAATGTGGCTACTCTACTCTAAAGTAATGCAATTAAAAACCATTGCATGGCAGTCATATGTTTTTCAATACAATTATTAGAATTTATATGTAGTGTGATTAGTAACATTTACCATTAAACCCAACTCAACCCAGTACCATTACAACAATAGTGTGTGTTTGGGACTTATACCTTTTGAAGACCATTAGAAACCGTAAGAAACCATTAGAATTGTAGCCTAATGGTTTGCAGGTTCGCCAGGAATGATCTAACTAATCCAGACCTTTTTATAAGGGAATCAACCCCACACAGAGGGACCGTTTTCAGAATTGAAGCCTAAGAGAAGGACAAACAGAATTACTTTCATGGAGGACTGGCTTGAATTGTGAGGATGACCATGCAATACATTTTATCATGAGGGTAAGCTATTGGTTTTCTACCCAAAGTTGCAAAGAAAATGTTTCAGGAATGCTAATCTTATCTGTTTCTAACAACAGAAACGATTTCAGGACAATCTGAGATGGTGGGTGTCGAAATCCTGTTTATTGTGCTTTTTGAGGTGAAATGACTCCCCCTCCGTCTCTCAATGTCTCGCTTAGTCTCTCACAACGTCTCCCAGTTCCAGTGCTGTTCTGTCTCTCCCCGCCTCTTCCTGTCTCCTATCCTCTCTCCTACCCTCTCCAAGTCTCAGTCATCACTATGGAAGCTGGCATGCCTGTAACAGGTGTTTCAGATACATTCCCATTGCTAGCAGTCTCATTGCCACCAGCACAGTGCTCCTCTCTGGACTGATTTGCTTCAGGCACTGGGTCTTTCCCCCTGACCTCCCGCCACCCTAACACCATGGCAGGCCATTAAACAATGCTCCAGTTGCTCCGTGCTGCTGCCACAGACACAGCCAGGGCAGGAAATGGCATTACTCCTAGTACTACCCCAGGCATGCATATACAGTTGGCTAAGCCGTGAATGCCTTCTCTCTTTATTTCCTGTATCTGTTTAATCTGTTTTCAACCAGTGATATCCTTCAGATTCTGCTTTTTAATTGAATGGCCAGGTGATGGCAGTGAGAGTAGCATCTTGTAGTCAGGCCCAGCTCCAGGATGACATGCCCGAGGGGGCATTTTAAATTAATGGGGCATTAGAGCCCTAATAACACAATGTAGATTGGTCCTACTACTGTTCAAATGTACAAAAAATGTATCTAAAATGTAGCCGTATACATCAACAACCATCACTAAATAAAATAAAACAAGAAAGATATGCGCCCCACACATACAAAATCAGAAAATCAGCCATATACACAACTGTAATTTTGCACACAAGAAAGCACACGATGTTTGTATTTGCATTTGTATTTACTATGGATCCCCATTAGCCAAGGCAGCAGCTACTCTTCCTGGGGTCTAGTAAAATGAATGGAGTTATACATTTTTAAATCATTACAATACATTCATAACAGATTTCACAACACATTAAGTGTTTGCCCTCAGGCCTCTACTCTATCACCACGTATCTACAACCCAAAATCCATGTGTACATGTGTGTATAGTGCATATGTTATCGTGTGTTTGTATGCATGTGTCTATGTCTGTGTTGCTTCACAGTTCCTGCTGTTCCATAAGGTGTATTTTTATCTGTTTTTAAATCTAATTTTACTGCTGGCATGAGTTACTTGATGTGAAATAGAGTTCCATTTAGTCATGGCTCTACAGTATCTAGTACTGTGCGCCTCCTATAGTCTGTTCTGGACTTGGGGACTGTGAAGAGACCTCTGGTGGCATGTCTTGTGGGGTATGCATGGGTGTCCAAGCTGTGTGCCAGTAGTTCAAACAGACAGCTCGGTGCATTCAACATGTCAATACCTCTCATAAATACACGTAGTGATGAAGTGAATCTCTCCTCCACTTTGAGCCAGGAGAGATTGACATGTTTATTATTAATGTTAGCTCTCTGTGTACATCCAAGGGCCAGCCGTGCTGCCTTGTTCTGAGCCAAATGCAATTTTCCTAAGTCCCTCTTTGTGGCACCTGACCACACGACTGAACAGTAGTCCAGGTGCAACAAAACTAGGGCCTGTAGGACCTGCCTTGTTGATAGTGCTGTTAATGTCACGGTTGTTGTAAGAGACGGACCAAGGCGCAGCGTGTGTTGAGCTCCACATATTTGTTTAACGTGAAACTTCTTCAACAAAACAACTAACAAGCAACAACATGTGACTACGTGGTGCAACAAGCACAAAACCAAACAATATCCCACAAAACACAGGTGGGAAAAAGGCTACCTAAATATGATCCCCAATTAGAGGCAACGATTACCAGCTGCCTCTAATTGGGAACCATAGAAAACATCAACATAGAAATAATGAACTAGAACACCCTCTAGTCACGCCCTGACCTACTACACCATAGAGAACCAAGGGCTCTCTATGGTCAGGGCGTGACAGTTAAGAATGCAGAGCAGCACTTTATTATAGACAGACTTCTCCCCATCCTAGCTACTGTTGTATCAATATGTTTTGACCATGACAGTTTACAATCCAGGGTTACTCCATCAGTTTAGTCTCCTCAACTTTCTTGATTTCCAAATTATTAGTTGAGGTTTAGGGTTTAGTGAACGATTTGTCCCAAATACAATGCTTTTAGTTTTTGAAATATTTAGGACTAACTTATTCCTTGCCACCCATTCTGAAACTATCTGCAGCTCGTTGTTAAGCGTTGCTGTCATTTCAGTCGCTGTGGTAGCTGACGTGTATAGTGTTGAGTCATCCGCATACATAGACACACTGGCTTTGCTCATGTGTTGTTGTCAGTAAAAGTTGAAAAAAGTAAGGGGCCAAGCTGCCCTGGGGAATTCCTGATTCTACCTGGATTATGTTGGAGAGACTTCCATTAAAGAACACCCTCTGTGTTCTGTTCGACAGGTAACTCGTTATCCTCAATATAGTAGGGGGTGTAAAGCCATAACACATATGTGTTTCCATCAACAGACCATGATCGATAATGTCAAAAGCCACACTGAATCAATCTTTATTTCATCTATTTCTTTCAGCCAATCATCAGTAATTTGTGTAAGGGCTGTGCTTGTTGAATGTCCTTCGATATAAGCTTGCTGAATGTCTGTTGTCAATTTGTATACTGTAAAATAGCATTTTATCTGGTAAATTTTTTCCAAAAGTTTACTAAGGTTTGGTAACATCTGATTTGTCCGCTATTTGAGCCAGTTAAGGGGGCTTTACTATTCTTAGGTAGGGGAATAACTTTTGCTTTCCTCCAGGCCTGAGGGCACACACTTGTCTAGTAGGCTTAAATTGAAGATATGGCAAATAGGAGTGGCAATATCGTCCGCTATTATCCTCAGTAATTTTCCATCCAAGTTGTCAGACCCCGGGGGCTTGTCATTGTTGATAGAAAATAATCATTTTTTCTCCCTCTTCCACACTTACTTTATGGAATTCTAAATGACAATGCTGTAACGTGTACGCTGGGTTTCGGGAAGCAAGTTCAGGGAGTGACTTTTTCTAATAAATAACACATGGAACAAAACAAGAAACACGAGTAGTGTACAGACATGAAACAGAACATAAACAATAAACGCCTAGGGAAAGACTTTTTCTTCTTCTTCGTCTTCTATGAGGTTTAACGGCGGTTGGCATCCAATTTGTTGCATTACCGCCACCTACTAGACTGGACTGTACAACTCCATTATACTTTACTTGAAGAAGAAAAATGTACTAAATAAATACCTTACCATCTAACACTACACTCACTCATTTCAAAATTATATAAAATAACAATGCTAACACCCTGAAAGGATGGGACGTCACCACTTAACACACCTGGTAACTCTTCTGCTGTCAAGTCTCACACACCCAACTACCACTCTGCAGCTGCCACCACAACCTCCATTTTCTGAGACTCCCGATCCATCCCTGCAGTACAATTAATAACCATTGCTATAAATGCTAAAAATCCTACTGAAACTTATTTCACTTTTTGTCCTATCCCTCTGTACTAGTACATCTCTACTACTCTCACCACTCTTCCCCTTAACCCATTCTCCTCTACTTTCTTCACTGCCTTAGCATAGGACAACTTCTGCTCTACTCTAACCCTGGAAAACTCAACCTGCCTCTCTCGCACGGGACATTTCTGATCCTCAGCTCTATGGGCACCCCTACAATAAACACATTCCACGACTTTCCCCAATACTACACATTCCTTTGTCTCATGCCCTTCTGCATATTTCTTACACCTTGGACCCTCCCTCCTACACACTTCTGCCACATGCCCATAAGCTTGACACCTGTAACATCTTAATGACTCTTCTGTTTCCCCACTCTCGACTCCCTGTCTGCGTCGCATCAAACGACGAGAATCACATACACCGGGAATCTTTCCCCTCAGCTGGTCAACGTTTATATCTACTGCTACTCAGTTCACTGGTGCCCTTTTCCTGAGAACGAAACAATTCACTTTTCTTGCCCCCCATTCGTTCTTCCTCTGCCCAACAGAAACACAAACAGTTATCACTAGACCACTTCCAGTTACCCTCACCGATTCCACATGACCCAACTATTTTTTCACCAACCGTGAAACCACAAATGGATCAGCCAAAAGGAAAGAGTACACTTTTTCCATAAACTTCACTCCTACTGTCACAGACTCTTCTTCATCCTGATCCTCGGTGCATACCTCGGTCAACAATAACTTCACCCCACCTACCACATTGTAACGTTCGTCGTGAGGAATGGACCAAGGTGCAGCGGGTTGAGTGCTCATAATGAACTTTTAATGTGAACACTTATTAACAAACAAAAACAACAAAACGATGAACGACGAAAAAAACAGTCTTGATGGCAACATACAGCAAAACAAGAACAACCTCCCACAAAACCCCATGAAAACAAACTCCTAATTATAGGACCTTCAATCAGAAGCAACGATTACCAGCTGCTTCCAATTGAAGGTCCAACTCCAATAAACTAAACATAGAACTACAATAGACTAGACAGAACATAGAACTATACTAACATAGAACAATACAAAAAAAAACGGAATACATAAACCAAACACCCCTCTACATACACATACAACCCGAACCATATAAAACAAATACCCCCTGCCATGTCCTGACCAAACTACAATAACAAAATAACCCCTATACTAGTCAGGATGTGACAGTACCCCCCCCCCCCCCCCCCCAAAGGTGCAGACCCCGGATGCACCTCACACAAAAACCCTAAATAACCCCCCAAAACAAAATAAATCCAAAATTACATGGGAGGGAAGGGAGGGTGGCCACCGTCACCGACGGTGCTCCTGCAACACCCCCCCTTTCCCCAATACTCCCCCCTCAGGAGGTGGCTCAGGAGCTGGACGCAGACCCTGCTCCACCCCTGGCTCACTCCACTCACACATCGTCTCTACAGAGATGTCCCTCTCCGTTGACCCCGGACTGTAGGGCGACTCTAGGAGCTCTGGACTGTAGGGCGACTCTCTCGGTTCCGGACTGTAGGCAGACTCTCTCGGTTCCAGACTGTAGGCAGACTCACTCGGTTCCGGACTGTAGGCAGACTCTCTCGGTTCCGGACTGTAGGCAGACTCTCTCGATTCCGGACTGTAGGCAGACTCTCTCGGTTCCGGACTGTAGGCAGACTCTCTCGGTTCCGGACTGTAGGCAGACTCACTCGGTTCCGGACTGTAGGCAGACTCACTCGGTTATGGACTGTAGGCAGACTCACTCAGTTCTGGACTGTAGACAGACTCACTCGGTTCCGGACTGTAGACAGACCCACTCGGTTCCGGACTGTAGGCAGACTCACTCGGTTCTGGACTGTAGGCAGACTCACTCGGTTCTGGACTGTAGGCAGACTCACTCGGTTCTGGACTGTAGACAGACTCACTCGGTTCCGGACTGTAGACAGACCCACTCGGTTCCGGACTGTAGGCAGACTCACTCGGTTCTGGACTGCAGGCTGTTGCCGGATACTCTGGACGGGGTACTGTTGCCGGATACTCTTGACGGAGCACTGTCGAAGGACACTCTGGACGAGGCACTGTTGCCTGAAGTTCTGGACGAGGCACTGTTGCTGGAAGTTCTGGATGAGGCACTGTTGCCTCATACACATACAACCCGAACCATATAAAACAAATACCCCCTGCCACGTCCTGACCAAACTACAACAACAAAATAACCCCTATACTGGTCAGGACGTGACACACATAGGATACTTCAACCTCATTCACTTCCATTTCTCCTCCTGTCTTCAGCACCCTCTGCTTACACTTTCTACCATTCTTCTTTAACAAACCATCTCCATTTTGTCCACCATTTTTATCCGACTCAACCCACCCTCTTGTTCCCTCACTCTCTTAGACCTCTTCTCCATCTCTTTTTCCCTCCATTCCTCCTCCGTTTTGCAAGTACACGTCTCCTTATGATAATACTGCCGCTCCTTTCCTGACACCCATCTTGTACTTGCTTTCTCTACGGACTCAATTTTCCCCTTCTGGAGTTCTGCTTATGTCCCCAATAACATGCCGACAAAAAAGTAGCTGGGCCTTCCAACCTTCCAATACAATTCACACCAGTCCGCTTCCTTGGAAATCTCCCCGTCCCGGTTCTCTTTCCAGACATCCAAGCTTTCACTCCGACAACATGGCGGCTCCATGAACCCCACAGCTCCCGTGACCTAGGGAAAGAACCAAAGGGAGTGACATATATAGGGAAGGTAATCAGGCAGGTGATTGAGACCAGGTGAGTCTGATGAGGCGCTGATGCATGTAATGATAGTGACTAGTGTGCGTAATAATGACCAGCCTGAGTACCTCGAGCGCCCGGACGGGGAGTATACGTTACAGTACCCCCTCCCTGATGAGCGGCTCCAGTCGCAGGACGCCAACCAGAGGGACGATCTGAGGACCAGGAACGGGCCGGCTGCTTCTGCTGAGGCGCGGAAGTCTGCTTGACGAGCCAGTTGAGGTGCGGGAGTCTGCCTGACGAGCCGGCAGAGGTGCGGGAGCCTGCCGAGCCAACTGAGTCTTGTGAACATGACGAACCAGCTGAGGCATGGAAGCCTGTCGAGCCAACTGAGGCATCCCCGGTTGCTCCAGTAGCGGCACCCAGACCCGACGTCACCTACATTCACAAAAAACTAAAACTCCCTGATGCTCCCCTTTGGTGAGGCGGTATTCTGTAACCTGTACGCTGGGAGTCGTGAAGCAAGTTCAGGGAGTGACTTTTAATAATAAATAACACAAGGATAAAACAAGAAACACGAGTAGCATACAGATATGAAGCAACGGAACAGAAACAATAACGAACCAAATGAAGTGACATATATAGGGAATCAGGCAGGTGATTGAGTCCAGGTGAGTCTGATGAGGCGCTGATGTGCGTAACGAAGGTGACAGGTGTGCTTAATAATGAGCAGCCTGACGACCTCGAGCGCCGGAGGGGGAGTATACGTGACAAATGCTTGTCTTTCATAAATTGGTCAGATATACTTGGATGTGTAGTGTCAGCATTTGTTGCTGACATGTGATGCCTAAGTTTGCTAATCTTGCTAATTAAAAATATATTACAGTAGTTGGCAATATCAGTTGGTTTTGTGATAAACAAGCCATCTGATTCAATGAATGATGGAGCGGAGTTTGCCTTTTTGCCCAAAATTTCATTTTAGGTACTCCAAAGCTTTTTACTATCATTCTTTATATCATTTATCTTTGTTTCATAGTGTAGTTTCTTCTTCTTTTTATTCTGTTTAGTCACATGATTTCTCACTTTGCAGTACATTTGCCAACCGGTTGTACAGCCAGACCTATTTGCCATCTCTTTTGCCTCATCCCTCGCAACCATACAATTGTTAAATTCCTCATCAATCCACGGAGATTCAACAGTTTTTACAGTCATTTCCTTAATGGGTGCATCTTATTAGTAACTGGGATAAGCAATTTAATAAATGTGTCAAGTGCAGCATCTGGTTGCTTGTCATTACACACCACAGACCAACAAATATTCTTCACATCAACAACATAGGAATCCCTACAAAACGTATTGTATGACCTCTTATTCACAATATTAGGCCCAGCCTTTGGAACTTTGGTTTTCCTAGATATGGCTACTATCTTGTGATCACTACATCCAATGGATTTGGACACTTCTTTCAAACAAATGTCTGCAGCATTAGTGAAGATATGATCAATACATGTTGATGAATTCATTAAAGTACTGTTGGTAACTACCCTGGTAGGTTGATGCATAACCTGAACCAGGTTGCAGGCACTTACAGTTCCAAGCTTTCTCTTGAGTGGCCAGCCTGATGAAAGCCAGTCAACATTTAAGTCACCCAGAAAGTATACCTCTCTATAGATATCACATACATTATCAAGCCTTTCAAAGATGTTTTCCAGATACTGATTGTTAGCACTTGGTGGTCTATAGCAGCTTCCCACCAGAATGGGCTTTAGGTGTGGCAGGTGAAGCTGAAGCCATATTACTTGAGCAGATCACATCCTCCTTGTAATACGAGCTTTGTTTCCAGAAGGTATCAAAATTGTCAATAAATGTTACACCCACAGAGCTACAATAGTAGCCAGTTATGGAGGGCTAAAAGTCTGCTGAACCGTTCAATGCCATGATTTAGGGAGGGCAGAGAGCCAGATGTTATGGGGCATTTGTTGGTGTCAATTAGAGACCCAATCAGTTCTTTAAAATCCATCTTCATCTGCTCTGAGCTGCCCTTCATAATGTAATTTGACCCCACATGAACCATGACAGTATCAGCCCCCGGTGACTGACCGAAAGCCTCCGGAAGTAACCTGGTCATATCCTGAACTTTTGCCACAGAAAAACACAAATCTTTGCTGATATATGCCTCCCCATTGAACTCCCTATCACAATCATCGGAATGATCCGGCCTCTGCCGATTGTGAGGCCAGAGCCACAGAACTCACCTGAGAATAAGCCTGCTGAGATGTAGGCTGCATGCAGGCCACAACAGCCAAAGGGATAGAGCTCTGATCCAGAGACCACAGCCCAGTGGAGAGGTGCCGCGGTGGTCCAGGCTGTCCCCAGGCAGTTGATGGACTAGGACAGGGAGAGGTAGCTGGAGGGGCATCCACAGCCATTCATTTTTTTTATTTCAAAATAAAATCCACAGCTGGTACAGGGGCTCAAAGCAATTTGAAAGTCTTAAGTCTGGATGCGGGGGAAGAAGGCAGGTGCTCCGAGAACGATTCTTCTCCTTCTGTTCAAGAGAAGCCCCATGAAGACAGGTAGCCCAAGATGCCCTCATTAAAACAGCACACACCGTAAGCATCGATGACCACAACCAGACCACAACCATTAGGTTACATTAGTCATTGTCCCCATACCCGTCAAATAACGCAAAGGTGTATATTTATCAAAAGCAATTAGAATCGCAAAAGCAAGCAATGACATTAAGAATCACAGATACATCTAAAAGATGTATTGAAGTAAAAAGCAAAGGCCTATACTATACCAACCATAAGAAAATCTGCCAAACAACCAGTCGGTTTACAAGCTGTGCTTTTCGTTGATGTAACATGCTGCATCTGTGTTCACTGAATACTTTCTTCAGAGTGGAGAAGGAATTTTCCCACATTGCTGTAGATGTCCCAACTGTTAATCTAAATCCATGTTTTGGTGCCAACAGAATGGTCGGAATTGCTGACAAAGGCCCGTCGTATATTTGAATAACACTGAGTGGGGACCACTTGTTGTTCCTGGCTGTGATTGCGATTTCACTTAGCAAGAACCAATATACCCTATTTCCGCTGGTTCAGTTTTGGTTAGATCCAACAGGTCGTCAGGTGCAAGTGGCTGGGGTAATGGAGGTGCAGGTGCTTGTTGTGATGTTACCCTCGTGCTGTTGGTACTAGCCCCTGGCTCGTCTCGATTTTGTTGGTCAACAGGCAGCATGGGGGATGGGCGGGTATTACGTTTGCTGCTTGGCTCCTCCACCTTGGTGGTAATGCCAGCAGGCTGCACGGTGAGCTCGGCATCGCACTCAACATGGTGGTCCTCAGTTTTTTTGCTATTTGCAGTGCCCAGCCATTTTCGGATGTCCATGCTGATTAGCCAGCTATAATTATTCAGCTCGCCGCTACCAAAACTTAACGAGGCTAGTAGCTACTAGCTAGCCTATTATTAGCTGTAGCTGTCTGAAAACCTTTTTCCCTTTCTGTGAGAAAAAAAACAGTCAGTTTGACCCCGCCCTGAGTGGGATCCAATGAGCTTCCTAAAAAAAGTAATGAACGTGGAACCTTATGACATTGTATGGCTAGGTACCCAAACAGAATGCATTTTGGGATTTGAACTCCTAAATATTACATTATAAATTCCCTCCTCCCTTCCCGATCTTCAGATTATGAGCACACACCCGGCATAGCCTCTGTCCCGTTCTACACTGCTGGCAGGCTCAAAAATGCTACATTGGCAAAACCAGGGATTGTAATTCATATATCATTTGTTATGTTTATGAGGAAACAAAACTGGGGGGAGGGGGACAAATTCTATCTGAGGGGTCCATGCCCGGCTTTGCCACCCCGTAGAGCCGGCTCTGCTTGTAGTGTTCTAGAATTCCCTTTGTTTGTTTTGGGAATAGGGTAGGTAGGTGACTATTCACCTTCTCAGTTTTATTTAGCCAGTTAAGTCTAATTTCAGAAGTGTTCTTGGTACTCAATAATGACCTGGTTGTCTACTGGGTCTATTTGATAATATCGTTTCAATCTCATTCTGTTGTTATTGTATAGCCAGCTGGTGTTTCTTCTATGATGTCCATACCTCACTCTGTTCCTTAGCAGCTCCTTAGCAATGCTCCTCATTCCAGTATTTGGAGTAGCTAGCATCAAGGAACTTCCACCACCTGAGGTTGATCTTTAAAGCTAATGTGTTTAGGCACTGCTTTCACACCCTGAGGTCAATTATTTAAAGCCCTTTAATGTGCTGTACGTTCTTAAGTGTTTAAAGAATGCACTGTTTGGAAATAAAGCAAGTGCGTGAAAGACAATAAGTTATATTTAATTTGCAGGTGCACAAAGGCAAAAAAGGGTTTGATGTAAATTAGACTAATCAAGGTGTTATAAAACTCCTTTATGTGGGGACTCCCCAGTGGTGTAGTGGTCTAAGGCACTACATCTGAGTGCCTGAGGAGTCACTACAGGCCCGGGTTCGTTCCCGGACTGTGTCACAACCAGCCGTGATCGGGAGTCCCATAGGGCAGCACACAATTGGCCCAGCGTCATCCGGGTTAGGGGAGGATTTGGTGGGGGGGCTTTACTTGGCTCATCGCACTCTAGTGACTCCTTGTGGGGGCTGGCCGCCTGACCTCGATCTTCAGTTGAACGGTGTTCGCTCCGACACATGACGTGGCTGACTTTGGAGGACGCGTGACTTGACCTTCGCCTCCTGTTGGGGAGTTGCAGTGATGAGACAAGATCAGAATTGTGGAGAAAAAGGGGGTAAAAAAGTGTGTGTGTGTGTGTGTGTGTGTGTGTGTGTGTGTGTGTGTGTGTGTGTGTGTGTGTGTGTGTGTGTGTGTGTGTGTGTGTGTGTGTGTGTGTGTGTGTGTGTGTGTGTGTGTGTGTGTGTGTGTGTGTGTGTGTGTGTGTGTGTGTGTGTGTGCGTGCGCGTTCTTTGTAAAGCAGTAGCAGGAGGGTTTGTCGGGTGTAGAGCGCTGGGCCATAGTGCTCCCTCATCTGCCACGCTCTATTAATTCACTCTCTCTCTTTCAGGCTTCGCCCTTTGCTTCCAAAAATGTAACACTCCCACTCGCATTAGCTGTGAGCTCCTTCGCTCTCTTACCTCTGTCCTGGTACTTACCCCTGTCTCTGAAAAACCTCCTTTCCATGTCCATGCTTCACCTTAGTTTCCTCGAAGCTCCCCAGCCCATAGTTCCCAAAGTTTTAGGGATTGTGACCAACCTAACCTCACTTCTAGTGACCCACCACATTCTTAAACCAGTGTTTCCAACCTGTTGTTACAGGACAAATACAGTAGTCAGCTACAGTCTACTAGATAGCCTTGCCAACTTCAATGTGGGAATCTTAAACATCTCTAGGCACAAAGGCCACTGTCACGACGCCAGGACAGCGGAGTCAATCACCACCTTCCGGAGACACCTGAAACCCCACCTCTTTAAGGAATACCTGGGATAGGATTAAGTAATCCTTCTAACCCACCCCCCCAAAAAAGATATAGATGTACTATTGTAAAGTGGTTGTTCCACTGGATATCATAAGGTGAATGCACCAATTTGAAAGTCGCTCTGGATAAGAGCGTCTGCTAAATGACGTAAATGTAAATGTCATACCTAGCTGGTCTCACCCCATCTTAACAAAAGTCTGGGGGTGTGTGGGCCAGTGGCGGTCAGTGCCGTTTAAGATGAAGGAGGAAGATTTTTAAGGAGCATGGTCTTATTTCTATACAGCATATTGGATGACTCTCATTCATATTCCATTCACCCAGTTTGATGTAACAGCAATCGGTTTAGGCTACTACATCTTACTCAAATTTTCCCTATACCCATCATGCGGTTGTTACAATCTAGCCTATGAATAAAAGTTAACAACGTAGATGCACACAGGTCGAGAGACAAATTTGAGGTGACAGACAGTGACAATCAATACCGCCTTGCACACTCTTGCTTGCATCCAGCTGATACATTGGAGAAATTCAGTTATGTTTATCCCAGTTTTGTTCCGTTTGCTTCCGTTTAAGAAACGTTTTTCAACAGAATCGGCGGAATGAATACACCCCTGATCACACGTAAACAGAGTTCACAGAGTACAGTCAGTCAGCAGTCAGTCAGCCCCGGTGGCAATAAATTAGTAATACCAAAAACGCACCTTGACTTGGAAAAGTTTGAGTGTTGTGTTGGAAAGTCATAGCCAGCTAGCTAAACATAGCATCCCTCTGTTTGAGCAGGGTGTTTCAGTAGGCTAAACTAGCTAGCTGCATTTGCTAGCTAAGTAAGTGAAACTGAAAGTTAAAAAAAGACTCTCTTGCTCTATTTCTCTCTTGCTTCTCCTTAATTTAGGAAGAAATGAATTTGTTCAAAACTGTTCATCTATTGTCTTTCTCTCTCTTTGAGTCAACTACTCACCACATTTTATACACTGCATTGCTAGCTAGCTGTAGTTTATGCTTTCAGTACTAGATTAATTCTCTGATCCTTTGATTGGGTGGACAACATGTCAGTTCATGCTGCAAGAGCTCTGATAGGCTGGAGGACGTCCATTGGAAGTTGTCATAATTACTGTGTAAGTCTATGGAAGGAGGTGAGAACGATGAGCCTCCTAGGTTTTGTATTGAAGTTAATGTACCCAGAGGAGGACAGAAGCTAGCTGTCCTCCGGCTACACCGTGGTCCTACCCTACGGAGTGCTGTTGAGGCTACTGTAGAATAAAAATTGTCTGTTTTAATCAGTTATTTGGTGATGTGATTATATTTAGTGTAGTTTTATCTAAGAAGGTTAACTTTGTAATTGTTTTGGTCGTCCCCTTCCTCCTCTGAGGACCCTCCACTGGTGTGAGAGTTTAGTTGTAGCTACAGTGCCAAAGTCAATAGCACATTGTTGATATGCTAACACACAAAGTCCCAGGACACCGCAACAGTAGACTCTTTGCTAACTCTGCCAACGCTGTTTGCTTTGTGTGAGGACACTGCCAGCTCCCAGCACCTATCCTGCTTAAGTCAAGAACACAATACCACACTGACTTACTTGTGTTAATGACAGTGCAGATCTCCTATGTGTTATTTAAAGTGATCACTAAGGGAACGTTTCTCCACCTTACCCCCACCCTTCCTTCCACACTACATAGGAAATATTCTTATCTCAGATCCTGAAGATACAAAAAGGAAATCCAGAGACTCATGAAAGCAAATATTTATGTTAAAAGTTATACAATGTATTCACGTCTATTAGGCCCAGTGCTTAAGCACACATATTGTTCTGAACTAGACTAGAGGAATCTAACAGAGTTGTACATGGATGCACCGCTATGTTTGACCTAATCATTAGGAATCTTTTCCTGTCTGCTCTCTGCCCATAGGTCAACTGAAGCTGTCAATCATCCCAGAGGATGGACTCCTTATCGTTCATGATGAGTACCAGGAGGTTCTGACTAGAGTGGGTACAGCTACGACAGGAAGCTTCTTTTTCATAACAGGTAAGGAGAATTTACGCAGCAGGTTAGCATAATTAACGGGGCAGGTTAGGAGACTTAGGTTAAGATAAGGAAAAGGGTTATGGTTAGCTAAAGTGCTCTTCTAACCTGCTACGAAAAGTCACTTCTGGTCGTAGCTGTACTCCCTCTAGTCCCAACCGTACCAGGATGTCATCCTCCAATCAGCAGGCTCTATGTTGTCACCTCCTCCACAGACATACAGTATAAACAGTTATCTTCTTTAAACAATGTTCAATGGGTTTAATACTGTGCAACTTATGAATATGGTAGGTCATATAATATACATTTCATTCGTAGAATATAGAATATAAATTTGGCTTAGTATGACAATTGTGAAATTCTTTATGCTTATCTTAGTGGTGTTTCTGTATGGTTTCTGTTTTTCTTTACAGCTATTTTGCATTGACATCTAGTTCTCCTCTCTCTCTATTTCTGTGTTTTCCCTCTGTGGCCCCTCTGTGGCCCCTCTGCAGCTTGAAGGGAAAACACAAAGGGAACATGTCAACCCAGCTCAAGTCAGAAGCCAGACTGTGTGTGTGTTTGTACTGCCTCTGTCACACACACACACACACACACACACACACACACACACACACACACACACACACACACACACACACACACACACACACACACACACACACACACACACACACACACACACACACACACACACACACACACACACCAGATACCTCCATTTTCAGTTTTCAATGGGGCTGATAAACTAGTAGCAGTAGTTATGTGGCTTTTGATTACCGGTTTCATCTCTCAGCAAACCTTGGCACAGGTCAGGCGGATTGGTGCCAGCAGTATTATACTGTGTGTGTGTGTGTGTACGTCTGCGTATATGCATTTGTGTGTGTGTCTGCGTGTGTGTGTACGAGAGAATGGCAGACAGACGTGGAGGACATACTGCGCTGTCACAGACGCTGACCTCTAGTCTTCTGTCCTGTGTCTACACAAAGTATGTGCCGGTGTGAATCCTGTCTCTTACTGTGTTAGTCAGTCTCAGTCTGGACATTCCAGTCCCAGCCCATCTGAGCAACCCTTATAAAGAGTCTTTGTTTACAAAATACTGTCCACACACATTGTATTTAATCCATACTATGGAGAAAACGAGGTTGTGTGTAAATGCCATAATGCTGGTTTGATTGAATGGAGCTCTTAGGGTGTGTTCTCTCAGGTGGGAATGGTACCTGATGATGATCCTGGAGGTCGACAGAAGACTAAGACGGTGCCGGACTGCAAGTGCCCCATCTTCCTGGAAACCTTTCACTTGTGAGCCCAAAAATGTCACTATACTATCTCAAATAACGACAACAGCACAAACGTTTTCAACAACTTTTTGGGACTTATTTTTCTGTATCTGTGAATCTGTATTTTTCTCTGTGTATGACTCTGAGCATTTGTTGTCATCATTTATGCCTCAGTGATATGATTCCCACTTTACAGTATGGGACAGCATGGCTCAATAAATGTCACTCTCCCTGTCTGTGTCTGCCCTGTGGTCATTGAGCCATGCAATGTGACAGTATTCTAAGCCTTATTTCATTCCATTCCAGCATCATTAGGAGGTTAGTGAAGAGCAGGATGATCCCAAAAGTGTGAAGCCTTTTAACAGACCCTTTCCTAATCCCAATAGTCCCTTTCATGATCTGCTCAAATTATTTCATAATCTATCAGAGGTTTCAATTTATATTAATTGCCATTATACTGTATTAGTTGTATGCAATAGGCCCCTAGGACTTGACAGGGTGTACAGTATTATAACAGATGGTGTTTCTGTTGTTTTCAGTATTGTCACTGAGGAGAAGCACCATAAGAGGCTACTGTTCACCATGTGGAACTGTGACCAAATCTCCAGGTATCAGTAAATGGCATGGTGATGATGATGCTGATGAAGATAATGATGGGGATTCATTTGATGATGAATGTTGACGGAATGCATGTTCCTCTGCTTCTACTACACACACACACACACACACACACACACACACACACACACACACACACACACACACATTGTGTTTATTAAATGGATCACAACATTTTCTTTGCAACTTTGGATAGAAAACCAATAGCTTTTGCTCATGATAAAATGTATTGTGTGGTCATCCTCACAATTCAAATCAGTCCTCCATGAAAGCAATTCAGTTTGTCCTTCTTTTAGGCGTAACCTGTGTCCAGGAAATGGCCCCTCTGTGCTTGATGTATTATCTTTGAAGAAAGGTCTGTATTAGTTAGACCATTCCTTGTGAACAAGCAAACCATTAAGCTACATCAATCTGATGGTCTTCAATAGACAAAGTCCCAAACATACACTGTATACTGTTTTGCAATCGTAATTGGGTTGGGTTTAATGATAAATGTCACTAATCACATTACATATAGAGATGTTTTCTAGTAATTTTATGACTGCCTTCATGGTTAATAATTGTATTATTTTATTAAAGTTTTAGTCACTAGCACATTTCTCCATCAAAATTGAGCTTGTAGGAAAAGTCATTATATTAGAATTGAACCATAGGGATAGCCCTCTCAGGGCTGCCATTTGTTGGATAACTCAAGTAGAGTTGGGTTGAAGCATTAGGTTGCTAAGAGAAGGACAAACTGAATTGTTTTCATGGAGGACTGGCTTGACTTGTAAGGATGACCAGACAATTTATTTTCATAATTTGCAAACGCTTTTGGTTTTCTAGCCAGAGTTGTTCGATTTAACAGACACAATAGACCAGCAAATGTATAAAAATGTGTGGCTGTAGCAGGGACAGTGGCATCTAGTGGGAAAAACACTAATTTATGATAAATAATGCATGTGACTTCAATGGCTAATTTCTATGAATGGGGGGGGGATCAACAGTTTCACAGGGATTACATTAAAAAGGATGAAGAAGCAATACTCCAAGCCACAACTCCATACTACTTGTCAGACATAGTGAACTGGTTGTTGGGGTGGGATTGGCATGGGGTGTGGGGAGTCCGAGGGTGGCTTTTGAACATTTATTGCATTCATCATGTCTGACTCAATTGTAGGAAGATGTTTGGTATAAATAAGATGTTATGTACTATATTTATTAAATATTATGTTAATCATATAAATCAAAATGGCTAATTTGGGTGCAATCAATTAGCTTAATTTCTCAGAGATCAAATAACATTTCAACAAAATAATGTTGCAGGAATGCTAATCTTACCTGTATCTGTTTCTAACTACAGAAACAATTTTAGAACAATCTGCAATGGTGGGTGTCATGGCTTGCTGAAATTATAGTACATGGAATGACTCTATTGGAAAATAACATGCTTGTTTAGTTAGTCAGTGCACAAACTGATTGCCAAACACTTCTCCACCTTTATAGTATGTGTGCCCGTGTGTGTGTGTGTGTGTGTGTGTGTGTGTGTGTGTGTGTGTGTGTGTGTGTGTGTGTGTGTGTGTGTGTGTGTGTGTGTGTGTGTGTGTGTGTGCGTGTGTGTGTGCGTGTGCGCGCGTGCGCGCGTGCGTGCGTGCATGTGTGTAAGAGAGAGAGAGAGAAAGAGGAATACAAATAAAGTGTGAGTGACAGTCCGTGTCTAAAAACAGGATATAAACCTGCACTCTTCCAGAGGCACGACACACCACTCCGATTTTCTCCCTCTGTCTTTAAGGCAATGTGTCTCTATGGATAACAGTCCCTATTATCTCAGACACAGAGCCAGTTAAATAAGTCAACAGTACCAGTGCCAGTTCAGCACTACTCTCACACCACAGCATATTTAGCACAGTACCTGTCTGCAATGCATTTTATAACGGGGTGCAAAATATGACACAACAACATGGAATCTCCCTACTGCTCATATTTTCCCTATAGGAAACATGATGAGGTTGTGATGATTTAATAATGATGACCCTGTTGCTTATCAGATAACAGTTCATGTTATTGTCTGTGTGGACCGCTCTGGGTGGGACACAGTTTGTATGAGTACCCCTGGGTGTGGTAGTATGACTGAGGTGGGGTGTTGTTTGTTTTATCACCCCCATCGGCATCTGTCTGCACTAGAATTGTCTGGGTGGGGTGCAGTAGCGTTGATGATTAAACCAGTGTATCACAGCAGGGGTAAGGAATTCAATTGCTAGCCAATGGACAAGATTGCTGCCCGTGAGGAAGAGAACCATATAATTTGACCATGGATTTAATTGATCTATTTCTCTCTCTCTCTTTCTCTTTCTCTCTCTCTTGCTCTCTCTTTTTCTTTCGCTCTCTCTCTGACTTTCTCTCTCGATCGATCGCTCTCTCTCTCTCTCTGTCTCTCTCTCTGTCTCTCTCTCTGTCTGTCTGTCTGCAGGAGGAGTGGGCTGCTGAGATGTATGAGTTTTGGCATGCGTTCCCTCATGGACCCACAGAAGGTGAGTTTGTTGTTCTTCATACATTCTACTCTCCACTGTAACCTTCCACATACCACTGTAACCCTCCACATACCACTGTAACCTTCCACACACCACTGTAACCCTCTACATACCACTGTAACCTTCCACACACCACTGTAACCCTCTACATACCACTGTAACCCTCTACATACCACTGTAACACTCCACATACCACTGTAACCCTCTACATACCACTGTAACCTTCCACACACCACTGTAACCCTCTTCATACCACTGTAACCCTCCACATACCACTGTAATCTTCCACATACCACTGTAACCCTCTACATACCACTGTAACCCTCTACACACCACTGTAACCCTCCACATACCACTGTAACCCTCTACATACCACTGTAACCCTCCACAAACCACTGTAACCTTCCACATACCACTGTAACCTTCCACATACCACTGTAACTCTCCACATACCACTGTAACCTTCCACATACCACTAACTCTCCACATACCACTGTAACCTTCCACATAGAACTGTAACCCTCCACATACCACTGTAACCCTCCACACACCATTTTAACCTACCACTGTAACCCTCCACATACCACTGTAACTGTCCACATACCACTGTAACCCTCCACACACCATTTTAACCTACCACTGTAACCCTCCACATACCACTGTAACCTTTCACATACCACTGTAACCCTCTACATACTACTGTAACCCTCCACATACCACTGTAACCATCAACAAACCACTGTGACCCTCTACATACCTCTGTAACCGTCCACATACCACTGTAACCCTCCACATACCACTGTAACCTTTCACATACCACTGTAACCCTCTACATACCACTGTAACCCTCCACATACCAATGTAACCTTCCACACAACACTGTAACCCTCTACATACCACTGTAACCCTCTACATACCACTGTAACCCTCCACATACCACTGTAACCCTCTACATACCACTGTAACTCTCCACATACCACTGTAACCTTCCACATACCACTCTAACCCTCCACATACCACTGTAACCTTCCACATAGAACTGTAACCCTCCACATACCACTGCAACCTTCCACATACCACTGTAACCCTCCACACACCACTGTAACCCTCCACACACCACTGTAACCCTCTACATACCACTGTAACCCTCCACATACCACTGTAACATCAACAAACCACTGTAACCCTCTACATACCGCTGTAACCGTCCACATACCACTGTAACCCTCCACATACCACTGTAACCTTTCACATACCACTGTAACCCTCTACACACCACTGTAACCCTCTACATACCACTGTAACCTTCCACATACCACTGTAACCCTCCACATACCACTGTAACCTTTCACATACCACTGTAACCATCAACAAACCACTGTAACCCTCTACATACCGCTGTAACCGTCCACATACCACTGTAACCCTCCACATACCACTGTAACCTTTCACATACCACTGTAACCCTCTACACACCACTGTAACCCTCTACATACCACTGTAACCCTCCACATACCACTGTAACCTTCCACACACCACTGTAACCCTCTACATACCACTGTAACCCTCTACATACCACTGTAACCCTCTACATACCACTGTAACCCTCCACATACCACTGTAACCCTCCACATACCACTGTAACCCTCCACAAACCACTGTAACCCTCCACAAACCACTGTAACCTCCCACATACCACTGTAACCTTCCACATACCACTGTAACTCTCCACATACCACTGTAACCTTCCACATACCACTAACCCTCCACATACCACTGTAACCTTCCACATAGAACTGTAACCCTCCACATACCACTGTAACCCTCCACACACCATTTTAACCTACCCCTGTAACCCTCCACATACCACTGTAACTGTCCACATACCACTGTAACCCTCCACATACCACTGTCACCCTCCACATACCACTGTAACCCTCCACACACCACTGTAACCCTCCACACACCATTTTAACCTACCACTGTAACCCTCCACATACCACTGTAACCTTTCACATACCACTGTAACCCTCTACATACCACTGTAACCCTCCACATACCACTGTAACCATCAACAAACCACTGTAACCCTCTACATACCGCTGTAACCGTCCACATACCACTGTAACCCTCCACATACCACTGTAACATTTCACATACCACTGTAACCCTCTACATACCACTGTAACCCTCCACATACCACTATAACCTTCCACACGCCACTGTAACCCTCTACATACCACTGTAACCCTCTACATACCACTGTAACCTTCCACATACCACTGTAACTCTCCACATACCACTGTAACCTTCCACATACCACTCTAACCCTTCACATACCACTGTAACCCTCCACATACCACTGTAACCCTCCACACACCATTTTAACCTACCACTGCAACCCTCCACATACCACTGTAACCCTCCACATACCACTGTAACATCAACATACCACTGTAACCCTCTACATACCGCTGTAACCGTCCACATACCACTGTAACCCTCCACATACCACTGTAACATTTCACATACCACTGTAACCCTCTACATACCACTGTAACCCTCCACATACCACTATAACCTTCCACACGCCACTGTAACCCTCTACATACCACTGTAACCCTCTACATACCACTGTAACCTTCCACATACCACTGTAACTCTCCACATACCACTGTAACCTTCCACATACCACTCTAACCCTTCACATACCACTGTAACCCTCCACATACCACTGTAACCCTCCACACACCATTTTAACCTACCACTGCAACCCTCCACATACCACTGTAACCCTCCACATACCACTGTAAGCCTCCACACACCACTGTAACCCTCCACATACCACTGTAACATCAACATACCACTGTAACATCAACATACCACTGTAACCCGCTACATACCACTGTAACCCTTCAGTCCTTACTCCACCTTAGTATAAAAGGGTCACTCAGTAATTATCTTTCTCCCTCTCTCTGAGTGTGTGTGTGTGTGTGTGTGTGTGTGTGTGTGTGTGTGTGTGTGTGTGTGTGTGTGTGTGTGTGTGTGTGTGTGTGTGTGTGTGTGTGTGTGTCTCGGATCATGAAAATAACTGTTTAGTCCAGAGTGAGTGAGCAGTCGTGGCCACAGGAAACACCCCTGGGGCCTCGGGTGTTACAACACATCACTACTGCCCTCAGAAAGCCTACTTTACCTCAATCCCTCTAGTCTAGTGGTACAGCCATATTAGTCTATGGCTACAGCACATACACAGTACAGCAGTTCTTCTGGTGTCTCTGCGCAACTGGTTCTTGGACTTCTTGATGGGCCTACACCAAGTGGTGAAGGTACACAACAACACCTCCGCCACACTGATTTTCAACACGGGGTCCCACAGCCGCCTCTTGTACTCCTAGTAAAATAACCTCCCCCTCAACGTCAACAAAACGAAGGAGCTGATTGTGGACTACAAGAGACAGCAGAGAGGGCATGCCCACGCCCATATCGACATGCCCCCATCCACATTGACACGCCCCCATACACATTGACAGGGTCACAGTGGAGAGGGTCCTCGGTGTGCACATCACTGAGGACCTGAAATGGTCCCTTCACACAGACAGTGACAAGAAAATCATCAAGGACCTCAGCCACCCGAACTACGGCATGTTCACCTCGCTACCATCAAGAAGGCGGAGACAGTGCAGGTGCATCTCTAGGCCATTAGACTGTTTTAACAGTCACCACTAGCCAGCCTCTGCCCAATACCCTGCCATGAACCTTAGTCACTGTTACTAGCCGGCTACCACCTTGCACCTTAGAAACTGCTGCCCTATGTACATAGAGTCATTGAACACTGGTCACTTTAATAATGTTTACATACTGAGAAGGGCTTACCAAGAAAAACTTGACTAATTCAAGGTAAAAAGCGTGAAGTCCCATCGGAATTCTTAAATGTTTACATTCTATTTTACCCACATTATTTAGTGCCTTCAGAAAGTATTCAGACCCCTTGACTTTTTCCACATTTTGTTACATTACAGCCTTATTCTAAAACGGATTAAATAAAAAAATAAACTTATCCTCTGCTGCAGAGAATAAGAGTTACCAGCCTCAGAAATTGCAGCCCAAATAAATGCTTCACAGAGTTCAAGTAACAGACACATCTCAACATCAACTGTTCAGAGGAGTCTGCGTGAATCAGGCCTTCATTGTCACGCTCTGACCTAGGAGAGCTGTGTTTTCTCTATTTAGCTAGGCCAGGGTGTGATAGGTGGGTGGGCATTCTATGTTTTGTGTTCTATGTTTTGGCCGGGTATGGTTTCCAATCAGAAGCAGGTGTCTATCGTTGTCTCTGATTGGAAGCCATACTTCGGCAGCCTGTTTTTCCTTTGTTTTTTTTGTGGGTAGTTATTTTCCGTTTAGTTGTAAGTACCTGACGGAACTGTCTGCTGTCATTTTTGTTTAATTTGTAAAGTGTTCATTCTTTCATTAAACTACAAGATGAACATATTCCACGCTGCACCTTGGTCTACTCATTTTGACGCCTGTGACATTCATGGTCGAATTGTTGCAAAGAAACCACTACTAAAGGACACCAATAAGAAGAAGAGACTTGCTTGGGCCAAGATACATGAGCAATCACATTAGACCGGTGGAAATCTGTCCTTTGGTCTGATGAGTCCAAATTTGAGATTTTTGGTTCCAACCACCGTGTCTTTGCGAGACGCAGAGTAGGTGAACGGATGATCTCCGCATGTGTTGTTCCACCGTGAAGCATGGAGGAGGAGGTGTGATGGTGTGGGGGTGCTTTGCTGGGGACACTGTCTGTGATTTATTTAGAATTCAAGGCACACTTAACCAGCATGGCAACCACAACATTCTGCAGCGATACGCCATCCTATCTGGTTTGCGCTTATTGGGACTATCATTTGTTTTTGAACAGAACAATGACCAAACACCCCCAGGCTGTGTAAGGGCTATTTGACCAAGAAGGAGAGTTATGGAGTGCTGCATCAGATGACCTGGCCTCCACAATCACCCGACCTCAACCCAATTGAGATGGTTTGGGATGAGTTGGACCGCAGAGTGAAGGAAAAGTAGGGAACAAGTGCTCAGCATATGTGGGAACTCCTTCAAGACTGTTGGAAAAGCATTCCAGGTGAAGCTGGTTGAGAGAATTCCAAGAGTGTGCAAAGCTGTCATCAAGGCAAAGGGTGGCTACTTTGAAGAATCTAAAATCTAAAATATATATGTATTGATTTTTGAAACACTTTTTTGGTTACTACATGATTCCATATATGTTATTTCATAGTTTTGATGTCATCATTATTCTACAATGTAGAAAATAGTAAAAATAAAGAAAAAACATTTTAATGAGTATGTGTGTCCAAACTTTTGACTGGTACTGTATATATTAATTAATACATTTGGTCACAGTCGATAGCGTGCGTGACTTGAGGGTTCGAAACTGGCTCCCTGCTTGTTTCATTACATTATTATTCCAGTCTCAGAGCAAATAGCCTGGATTGTTACTCCCATCTCGATCCTCGCTCTCTTCCAAGCGTCATTCTCCGCCTGAGTGGCTCGCTTGTGGGCGTGCTGCAGGATGTACTGTTTTTTATTCTGTATATATGAATTACAAAGCAGCCTTTACTTAAATCATGTTTCTAGTCTATTGCATAGTTACAATGTGTAATCATTGATGTCCGAGGAGCAGGAGTGGTAAACACTGTTGAAGTGTTTAATTGTAATACATCCATGCAGACACAGCATCATTCAAAGAATGGAGTTTGATACACCTGGTATTGGATATGACTGAAAAAAACTTGCTAAATAGTGATTTTTGTAAATTAAATGCACATTTACTGACATATTCCTCTGAAATTGTAATGTTTTTGCTTGACTCATTATAACGTTATAATTTTTTCAATTTGCTTCCACCATAATGTTTTGTCAGCCATCTTTGCTGAAGAAAGTTACCAGGGACAGGTGGCTCACGTCAAATTCGTCATTGGAACCACTCGATATGATTGGTCATATAAAAACATTGGGACCCAAATGCATAATGAGTGCTCTAGCTCCCCCTTGCAGTGGTCTGGAGCAATGAAGCTGTGACGCTGGGTACGTCTAAGTCCCGTGGTGTACGCTCGCAACTTTTAAAGGAGGAACTACTGTATTCCGGACTCTGACATTGCTCATTCTGTTATGTCTTAATTTCTTCCTTTTTACTTTTTAGATTATGTGTGTATTGCTAGGTATTACTGCACTGTTGGAGTTAGAAACACAAGCGTTTCGCTGCACCTCCAAATCTGTGTACCCGACCAACACACTTTGATTTGATTTGAACGCATCTCTACTGCCCTCGTAGCAGTCCTTCTGGTGTTACAAAACATTAGTACGGCCCTCACATAAAGCAGTTCTTCTGGTGTTACAAAACATTAGTACGGCCCTCACATAAAGCAGTTCTTCTGGTGTTACAAAATATTAGTATGGCCCTCACATAAAGCAGTTCTTCTGGTGTTACAAAACATTAGTACGGCCCTCACATAAAGCAGTTCTTCTGGTGTTACAAAATATTAGTATGGCCCTCACATAAAGCAGTTCTTCTGGTGTTACAAAAGATCAGTACTGACCTCAAAGCAGTTTGTATTTGACTAACCCATGACAAACCTAGTTGCTGTTAGATACTGTTGGGAAAAGAGACAAACTCAATAGCTATAGCAAGAACTGTTATTTTATAGTACACAGCACGTGAGAACAAGCTGTAATGCACAAGTAGAAATCAATGCAGATAATGTTTTTCCTTCTGTGAGAGAGAGAGAAAGAGTCCCTTTAACAAGGTGAGTGTATTCCAGTGCAGACTTTGTTTTGACAGCAGAGATCTCTAGTTGATTTTATTTGTGAGGCACAAGGCAAGAAGGCAATTTCTGTTGTCCACTCATGTGTGAGCTATCACGGGGAGGCTCCAGGCTGGAGGAGGCCGTCGCCGGAGGCTCCGGGCTGGAGGAGGCCGTTGCTGGAGGTTCCGGACTGTAGGCCGTCGCCGGAGGTTCCGGACTGTAGGCCGTCGCCGGAGGCTCCGGACTGGGAACTGTCGCCGGAAGTTCCGGACTGGGAACTGTCGCCGGGAAGCTCTGGACTGGGAACTGTCGCCGGAAGCTCTGGACTGGGAATGTGCACTGGAGGCCTGATGTGTGGGGCTGGCATAGGTGGCGCCAGACTAGTAACACGCATCTCAGGGCGAGTGCGGGGAGCAGGAACAGGACACCCCGGACTGGGCAGGCGCACTGGAGGCCTAATGAATGGGGCTGGCATAGGTGGCACAAGACTGGTAACACGCACCTCAGGGCAAGTGAGGGGAGCAGGAACAGGGCATACCAGGCTGGATAGACTCACTGGAGGCCGGGTACGTGGGGAAAGCACAGGAAATACTGGACCGTGGTGGCGCACTGGAGGTCTCGAGCATAGAGCTGGCACAACCCGTCCTGGCTGGATGCTTACTTTCGCCCGGCAAACACGGGGCGCGGGCACAGGACGCACTGGGCTGTGAATACGCACTGGTGACACAGTGCGCTGCGCCGGCGCAGGATATCCTGGACCAAGAAGGTGAACTGGAGACCAGGAGCACTGAGCTGGCACCACCCTTCCTGGCTGAATGCTCAACCTAGCTCGGCAAATGCGGGGCGCGGGCAAAGATCGCACCCGACTGTGAATGCGCACTGGCGACACAGTGTGCATCACCGCATAACACGGTGCTTGCTTCTTCACTTGCTCCCCACGGTAAGCACGGGGAGTTGGCTCAGGTCTCCAACCTGACTCTGCCAATCTCCCCGTGTGCCCCCCCCCCATTTCTTTGAGGGGGGCTGCCTCTCGCACTTCCGTCGTTGCCGTGACTGTTCCTCGTAACATTGCCGTTCCTCCCTCGCTGTCTCCACCTGCTTCCATGGCAGGGTCTTGTCCCCTGCCATTACCTCCTCCCATGTCCAGGACGTCCTCCACTCTCTCCTTTCCCTGGCCCAGGATCCCTGCTCCTCCTGGGCACGCTGCTTGGTCCTTTTGTGGTGGGAGATTCTGTCACGGTTGTCGTAGAAATGAGCAGACCAAAGTGCAGCATGTGTGTTGTTCCACATTTTATTTTCACTGTGAAACTTTGCAATACATATAATTAAACTGAATAACACAAAAACAACAAACCGTGATGCAGAGTGAACATACACGTACTCAAAAAATCTCCCACAAACCCAGGTGGAAAAAACCCCTACTTAAGTATGATCTCCAATTAGAGACAACGATGATTGGAGATCATCCCAAACAAAACCAACATAGAAATACAAAACTAGAACATGAACATAGAAATACAAAACATAGAAAAACACCCCCTGTCACGCCCTGACCTACTCTACCATAGAAAATAACATCTTACTATGGTCAGGACGTGACAAGTGTTTAACATCACCAGTACCTCCTCCTTATGATATATTTATTTGAATAAAATCTACCTTTTTTGCTAAATACATTAAGTGGTGTTTGAATTTGTTGATAAAAATGTGGGACAGGATTGTTTGGTTGCGGGACACTGGACAAAGGGCCAAAATGCGGGACTGTCTCGCTCACCATAGTTGAGGTGTCAGATCTAAAGTTTAGTGTCTCCACCAGAGGAGTTACTAAAACTAAAAGTAGACTCCTGCTGGGTTTTCCCTCAGAGTTTTTTCTTAGCTCTTCCTCTTTCGCCTCCCTGTTTAATTATTCACTCTTAATTTATCAAACTGTCTCCCACCCCCCTGTGCCCACACAGTACTGTATATAAAAACTCCCAAAGGCAGGGAGGTCTGTGGCTCTCACTGGGTGTCTCTCATTAGTCTATAGTGGCTTCCTCTCCTTGTCTCCTCTACTTCATCTGCACAGACAATACATGATAGGAAATAAGCAAATGGAAATGAGATAAGGGGAAGAAACTCAGACTATTGATATGACTTGTTTCCCATGGCAATCTAAAGCAGACAGGTTCCCAATATACTTTACTACTTACCGAGTCGTATGCTCACTCAAACACACCTAGGCCTCTGATGCAATGGTCAGTGCAATGTGTTTTATTCATGAGGTACGTCAGATAACTGAAAGGATTCTATGTATTTTAAGATTCAGACCCATATATAAAAAGACCACTTCTGACATTTAGGTATTCATCATTTTTTGCTCTGCGGTCCCTGCATATTTCTTCTATTCCTGTAATGTGAGCTATGAGAACAATGCCCGGAACACACACAAACACATTATATACAGAATATGCACACACACACTGTAACGGCTGTCGTCGGGAATGGAGGACCAAAACGCAGCAGGAATGTGGATGCTCAGCTTGTATTTATTTTAGAATAAAGAGAACACCAAAATAACAAAAACGAAGAACTCACAAACAACAAAACAGTCTTGTCAAATTCACACAGGCAAAACAAGAAACAATATCCCACAAACACTTAACCAAACACTTACCCATATATAGGACTCTCAATCAGAGGCAACTAGAAAACACCTGCCTCCAATTGAGAGTCCAATAAACTAGACAAAGAAATACCAAAGACTAGAGACCACATAGAAATACAAACCTAGAACATAACCCCAAAAACCCAGAAATAATAAATCAAACACCCTACTACATAAAACACCACCCCGAACCACATAAACAAAATACCCTCTGCCACGTCCTGACCAAACTACAATAACAAATAACCCTTATACTGGTCAGGACGTGACACACACACACACACACACACACACACACACACACACACACACACACACACACACACACACACACACACACACACACGTATTCAGCCTATTTTCCATACAAAGTAAGCCTTTTCCTGGCATTTACTTCAAACTCGGTCTAAAAAAATTGTGTCTTCCTCTCTAGCATTTAGCCCAAAGAATATTTAATTGGCTCAATTTGCTAATGAGGAGATTAAGCATTGAGTCACTGGGAGTTCTCCAGTTCATCTCTCAGCTCCCTCCTGCTACTGTCATCCTCCACAACTCCTTGGCTTTATTCTTCTTCATCTATCCCCCTTATCTCTCTCATCCCTTCCCTCGTCCCATCTCTCTCTCTCTCTCTCTCTCTCTCTCTCTATCTCCCCCTCCTCTCTCTCTTCCCTTTCCCTTTCCCCTCCCTCTGGTTTCTGTTTTTCTAATGGGCATCATAATAGTCAGGGGTTACAGTACGTATCTCCCCTCCCCCACTCCCCGTCTCTCCATCGTCTCTCCCCCTTGCCCCACAGCCTGCATACATCTGTCCACTCAGATAAGATGCTTTTCCCAGCAATTGTTGTTACAGTCCACAGAATCACATCAATTTAGTAGGAAAGAGCTCAGACTGCAGCTTAGAACCACCTCAATAATGGACAGTGAGAAGACACCAGTACAGAGAACACTCTGCATTCTCCACTCTCACTGGATGGAGGAAGACCTAGGCTTGCTGTTGCACTGTACAGTGTGTGTAGTGTGTGTGTGTTTGCATTCAAATGCTTCAAATGCAAATATTCCTGTTCTCTTCCCTTCCTCTCTCTTCCTGACTACCAGTGTGGTTGTAGGAGGTCAGGGGCTGGTATTACCTACTGGAGGAGGAGCTGGGGAAGATCAAGCACCTGAGAGTGTCCTCCCATCCCCAACGACTCCAACAACACACCACCGGTCAGTGGACCATCTTGCCATTCTACATCTGCGTGTGCTATAGTACATGTGTACCGTATGCAGTGTATGAGGATTTAAATATACGATGGTATATTCAGGCGAGCTCAGATGAGTGCACATAGATGTCTGTCGTGTATCTGTATGTCCAGCAGACCTCTACTGAGTTGAGTTTGTGTGTATGTGTGTTATATGTGTGTGTGTATGAGTGTGTGCGGACTGTGCCGAGCTCGCAGCTGGGGCTAACTAAAGGGGGCCTTAGCATTCTGGGTCGGGAGGTGGGGTGAGGGGTGGGGGAGAAATGGGGATTAAGGGAGTGAGGGAGAGTGAAATGTAGAGGGAGGTAGGGAGAGAGGAGGGGGCTGGACAAGCACTCGGCTTCTGAGTGGTTGCAAACAGCTCTGTGTTTGTACTGTGTGCTGGAGTGAAACTGCAGAGTTCACACACGCTGCTGTTTACTTTCATTCTTCCCTCCACACTGTCCATCTTTTCTTGTTTTCTGTGGAGAAGAGTGACTGTTCCCTCTCTCTCACCTGTCTATGCTCTTTCACCTTGGTGCCGGTGGACTATAGACGAGTTATGCCTTTGAGTGCCTGCCCCCTGAGCAGCCTGGAGTAGGTGAGTGTTGCCTTTGTGCACTCAGCAGTACAGTATAGTGTTGTTGATTGAGATGTAGGAAGATAGAAGCGCTTAATTAGCGGGTTTTAGTGTTCATTGTCTCCTCTCTGTCTTTCGGTTGTCTCTCTCTCTCTCGCTCTCTTTTCTGTCTCTCTTTATTGGTGTGTGAGTGAGTTAGTGAGTGAGAGAGAGACACACACCTTTGACACATTATTTAATTACATTGTAATGGTATGCCTTGTGTAATTCATATTTGCATGTCATCCTCTCAGATTGAGATTGTCCCAATGAAATAGTAATCGTGCTCATTTGCCATGCTTGACTAAGCTCAGATTGTCTCATGCAATTTGCAACTAGCTTTAGGAATGGTGTGTGTGCGTGTGTGTATTTATATTTTGTAATAATGGCTGTCTGATAAGAACTGGGCCAGTTGTAACTTCAGACTTTTAGTGCTGATTAGAAAGTATTTGTGTTCTGACAATGGCATGAGGCTGCTCAGACCCATGCCCAGGGGTGAGATGGGAAAACGTTCCTTCAGTCTGAAGCTGATGGACTGAAATGAATCAAAAAGCTAAGATGTTAGAGTAAGGATAGGCCACACAGCTCATTTCTATAGCCAGATGATGAGACATGACGGTAGGAGCTACACTCAGCCTTCCACAAAGAACCATATGTTTATTACTCTTTATTATTCACATCTGAATCCATCTTAACAAAGGTTGAACATAAGATAAGATATTAAATGCAGACCAGACAGACATGCTCCTCAATTCCTATCAATATTTCTGTCAGTATGGCTCTGAATGTTTCCTCCATATTGATTAAACCTGTTGTGTTGTCTGACCCACTGCCATCTAATCAGATCAATATACAGCATACACTGAGGGTACAAAACATTAGGAACACCTGCTCTTTCCATGACATGGACTGACCAGGTGAATCCAAGTGAAAGCTATGATCCCTTATTGATGCCACTTGTTAAATCCACTTCAATCAGTGTAGATGAAGGGGAGGAGACGGATTTTGTAAGCCTTGAGACAATTGAGTAATGGATTGTGTATGTGTGCCATTCAGAGGGTGAATGGGCAAGACAAAATATTTAAGTGCCTTTGAATGGGGTAGGTAGTAGGTGCCAAGCACACCGGTTTGAGTGTGTCAAGAACTGCAAAGCTGCTGGGTTTTTCATGTTCAACAGTTTCCCGTGTGTATCAACCACCCAAAGGATATCCAGCCAATTTGACACAACCGTGGGAAGCATTGGAGTCAACATGGGCCAGCATCCATGTAGAAGGCTTTCGACACCTTGTAGAGTCCATACCCCGATGAATTGAGGCTGTTCTGGGGGCAAAAGGGGGTGAACTCAATATTAAGAAGGTGTTCCTAATGTTTTGAACAATCAGTGTATGTATATCGTGTGTGTGTGTGTATGTGTGCACTGTATGTGAAACAGTGTGTGACTCTTCATATCAAAGCCTGTAGGTGTCTGGTGTGTGTGTGTGTGCATGTGTGCATCCCACATCAGTGCTGATTCTCTCCTGTGCTGTTGGCATCTGGGTGAATGTAGGGCAACTAAACTCTGTTTGTCCTAACCAGAAACATGGACATGGGACTGGGCAAATCCAATTAATTTACATCTACGTCTATTGTAGCCTTCCTGTCTTTATCTTTCTTCATCTCACCCTCTTTTCTCTCCCACAGTACCACTCTCATCCATGTCCTGTTCTGTTCTTTTCTCTCTCTTTCTCAATCCCTTTATCTCTCGCTCTCCCTTTCTCTCTCACCCTCTCTCTCACTCATTAACGCTTATCTTTCATCTGTCTCCTTTGCAATCTCTTACACATCATTAGTTGTATAAGATATTAATAGAAAGCCTTTTTATCACACATTCAGGTTGACATGACAGGTTACAACTAATACTTATATGATGCATTTGGTTTTTAAAATCATACCTTCATGCCATCCTCTGAGAGCATCCCACTGATAACAAAGCGATCTAGGAACAAGAGCAGGAGTGGGGCTTGAACCATACTCCGATTGCTGACCAGAATGGTCCAGACCTTGTTGTCCAATTACACCCAGGAAGGCTACAGTATATTTGCCCAGTGAAGCTAAAGGACATAGCTAGCTAAAGCAGGAAGTGGAGCAGATGTGTGGGGCACATCTGGTTTGACAGCGCACCGGTCCCAGTGGTGCTCCGTACAGCGGTGTAGTGTTGGTCAGTGTGCCATGCAACCCTGACTGATCAATTTGGCCTAGTTTCAAGTTTTTTGTCCGAGACAGGATTTTGTCGAGGCACAGATCTGGGGAAGGGTACCAAAAACTTTCTGCAGCATTGAAGGTCCCCAAGAACACAGTAACCTCCATTATTCTTAAATGGAAGAAGTTCGGAACTACCAAGACTCTTCCTAGAGCTGGCCGCCTGGCCAAACTGAACAATCGGGTGAGAAGGGTCTTGCTCAGGGAGGTGACCAAGAACCCAATGGTCACTCTGACAGAGCTCCAGAGTTCCTCTGTGGAGATGGGAAAACCTTCCATAAGGACAACCATCTCTGCAGCACTCCACCAATCAGGCCTTTATGGTAGAGTGGCCAGACGGAATCACCTCCTCAGTTTAAGGCACATGACAGCCTGCTTGAAGTTTGCCAAAAGGCACCTAAAGGACTCTCAGACCATGAAAAACAAAAATGAAATTTTTCTCTGGTCTGATGAAACCAAGATTGAACACTTTGGTCTGAATGCCAAGCGTCACGTCTTGAGGAAACCTGGCACCATCCCTACAGTGAAGCATGGTGGTGGCATCATGCTGCGGGGATGTTTTTCAGCAGCAGGGACTGGTAGACTAGTCAGGATTGAGGGAAAGATGAATGGAGCAAAGAACAAAGAGATCCTTGATGGAAACCTGATCCAGAGTGCTCAAGACCTCAGACTGGGGTGAAGGTTCACCTTCCAACAGGACAACGACCCTAAGCACACAGCCAAGACAATGCAGGAGTGGTCTCTGAATGTCCTTGAGTGGCCCAGCCAGAGCTCGGACTTGAACCCGATCGAACATCTCTGGAGAGACCTGAAAATAACTGTGCAGCAACGCTCTCCATCCAACATGACAGAGCTTGAGAGGATCTGCAGAGAAGAATGGGAGAATCTCCCCAAATACAGGTGTGCCAAGCTTGTAGCGTCATACCCAAGAAGACTCAAGGCTGTAATCGCTACCAAAGGTGCTTCAACAAAGTACTGAGTAAAGAGTCTTACAGTTTTTTCCAACTGCTTACACACAAATCTTTTCATGTCACACGATTTTTGAAACCTCTCACTCAAAGTGCAAAACTACACACCAAATATCCAAAACCATAAGCTATTTCTCAGCCTTTGACTCAGTTGTCAATTGCATAAAACACTTTTTTCAAAACACTACACACAATTCTCTACCTAAAACACAAAAATCTAACAGGAAGTGACTTGCTTTCCTTTTCCAAACACAACCAATCAAAATGCTACACTTATTCACCAGGTCACACACACAATAGGACAGAGGGCAATTACCAATGTCCCTGGACAGCGTGGGGGTAATATAACTACGTGTGCTGCCATCACTCAAAACGGGATCCTCCATCACATTTTACATTACATTTTAGTCATTTAGCAGACGCTCTTATCCAGAGCGACTTACAGTAGTGAATGCATACATTTCATACATTTTTTTTTCTCCGTCACAATGCC
Organism: Salmo trutta; assembly: GCF_901001165.1. Lineage (NCBI taxonomy): Eukaryota > Metazoa > Chordata > Actinopteri > Salmoniformes > Salmonidae > Salmo > Salmo trutta. The sequence continues at coordinate 20,773,361 of NC_042979.1, read as the reverse complement.
ACACCGGCCATATGCTCACTTTTCTGGATGCAATTTACACAATGCTTGTCCCTGATCCAGATCAGGAGCCTGCTAGATTTGTGGTTTTATTGAACAATGTTAGTTTTCACCGGGCTGTTCTGGTCCAAAACTGGTTTGCCACCCATCCACAATTTGTACCTACCCCCATTTTAACCTTTTCTAAATCCCATAGAGTTATTCTTCTCAGCCTGGCGCTGGAAAGTGTATGATCGCCAACCCTATGCCCGCATGCCGCTTCTCCAGGCAATGGAGGACGCATGTGGGGACATAGAGGTTGCCTCTGTCCAAGGTTGGATACGCCATGCTAGGAGATACTTCCCTCGATGTTTGGCAAGAGAAAACGTATCTTGTGATGTGGACGAAGTATTGTGGCCAGACCCAGCCCGGAGAAGAGATGAAGCGTAGCTTAGCACTGGTGACTGCCCCCCCTACCAATTCCTGGACTTCCCCCCCGGGACCCCACACACACAATTGTGTTCTTTACTGTATTCTAAAGAATATACTTTTGGTTTACATATGTTTATGGTTTTGTTGTATGCTACTGTATACAACAGTAATGTTTGGCCTAATAAATATTTTCTGTTTCTACATTGCATTGGTGTTTACAGTGTACTTGTTACCCCTCTCAGCAGATTACTTTCACTGTAGAACATTGTATTGAAATGTAGATATAAGCCTATGAAAGACCAAAGAGCTTTAGATTTAGAACAACAGTGTTTACATGGTATATAAAAAAATGTACTATTATGAAAGCAGTGTTTGCCATTTGATGCAAATGCTTCATTCTGACATGTGTTTATGGCATTTTGAATGCAGTGTTACATTTTTAAGGAGATGTGAGGCATTTTGCATTTTGTGTGTGCAGTTTAGGGAATTGTGTGTAGAGTTTTGAAAAAAGGAGAGACAGTTTTGAAAATGTGTGTAAACAGTTAGAAAAACCTGTAATACTTATGTAAATATGATATTTCATTATTGAATTTTTTGGCATTTGCTAACATTTCTAAAAAACAGTTTTTGCTGTGTCATTATGGGGTATTGTGTGTAGATTGATGAGGGAAAAAATATTTAATCCATTTTAGAATAAGGCTATAACATAACAAAATGTGGAAAAAGTCAAGGGGTCTGAATACTTTTCTAATGGACTGTATGCATAGGGGTAAGGTTACTAGGCATATATGATAAACAGAATAGCAGCAGCGTATGTGATGATTGTATGTTAGTGGGTGTGTAGAGTTAGTATAAATGTATGTGCGAGTTATGTGTGAGTGAGCAAATGATGAAGTGTGTGTTTGTGTGTGTTAGAGTATCAGGGGGCGTGAGTGTGTAGGTCCCTGTGAATGTGCATAGAGACAGTGTAAAACATGTATAAAATTGTCAACTCAGCTAGTCCGTGTAGCTATTTAGTTATCTATTCAGCAGTCTTATGGCTTGGGGATAGAAGCTGTTCAGGAGCCTGTTGGTGTCAGACTGTACCGCTTGAGGTGAGAGGGAGAGGTGTGTGATAAAGTCAGAGTGAAAGAGAGGAAGGAAAACATGGTTTCTGACCCCAGTTTGTCACTCCCACAGCGCTTTGAACTTAACCACAATGAATGTCCCCAGTCAGTCACCCTGAAGAGCTCCGGCAGACATCAGAGGAAAGGGTTCAGACATTTCAGCTGTGATTTTGAATTTCATGACTAGATGATAGGCCACTCAACAGGTTTGTAAAGGGACAGCCACCCACATTAAAATGGCCGCCGTGAACACTTTGCTTACAGTGAGGTGAGCCAGGGTCATCTGAGAGAGCCAGCATGATCTCTGACACTGCTGTTATGTGTGCGTCTCTGGCAGTGAATACTACTAATAGGATTATTCAAATGAAGAATTAGGCTACCTGAGAGCAGCAAAAGCTATGCGAGTAACATATGAAACAAAAAGGTTTCAAACTGTGATGCAAATCTAAGACCAAATACAGTGGGTTAGACAGACAATTAGACAATGGGTTAGGCAGTTAGACAATGGGTTAGACAGTTAGACAACGGGTTAGACAGTTAGACAATGGGTTAGACAGTTAGGCAAATAGACAATGTGTTAGACAGTTAGACAGACAATTAGACAATGGGTTAGGCAGTTAGACAATGGGTTAGGCAGTTAGACAATGGGTTAGACAGTTAGACAATGGGTTAGACAGTTAGGCAAATAGACAATGTGTTAGACAGTTAGACAATTTTTTAGACAGTTAGACAATTAGACAGGGTTAGACGATGGGATAGACAACGGGTTAGACGATGGGTTAGACAGTTAGACAATGGGTTAGACAGTTAAACAATGGGTTAGACAGTTAGACAACGGGTTAGACGATGGGTTAGACAGTTAGACAATGGGTTAGACAGTTAGACAACGGGTTAGACGATGGGTTAGACAGTTAGACAATGGGTTAGACAGTTAGACAATGGGTTAGACAGTTAGACAATGGGTTAGACAGTTAGACAATTGGTTAGACAGTTAGACAACGGGTTAGACGATGGGTTAGACAGTTAGACAATGGGTTAGACAGTTAGACAATGGGTTAGACAGTTAGACAATGGGTTAGACAGTTAGACAATGGGTTAGATAGTCAGATAATGGGTTAGACAGTAGGGATAGGTAATGCAGATCACATGAGATCCCACACTCGTACATAACCTTATGTATTGGATGTATAAGGGAGAATGGACTTCCCTTCATGGTTTTGGAGTGTTTGGAATACGTTGACATTTTAGTCATTTTGCAGACGCTCTTATCCAGAGTGACTTACATTAGTGCATTCCTCTTAAGATAGTTAGGTGGGACAACAGCATATCACAGGCATAGAAAGGACAGGGAATCAGGGGGAAGCTGGTTCCACCATTGGGGTGCCAGGACAGAGAAGAGCTTGGACTGGGCTGAGTGGGAGTAGAGTATGTCTGTGTAGAGGAAGGTCTGTATTCATGTGTTAGTGTGTGTGAGAGGGTTTGTTTGAGCGTGTAATTTATAATGGATTTACATTACATTATGAAAACTTAGAGGGCAGTGTTTCAGAGGATTTTTAAATGTGTGTGTGTCCGCTTGTGTCTCTGTGTGTGTGGGTGTCTGTGTTTGTGTGTCTGCTTGTGTCTCTCTCTCTGTGTGTGTGCGTGTCTGCTTGTGTCTCTGTGTCTGCTTGTGTCTGTGTCTGCTTGTGTCTGCTTGTGTCTCTGTGTGTCTGCTTGTGTCTCTGTGTATGTCTGCTTGTGTCTCTCTCTGTGTGTGTGTGTCTGTGTCTGCTTGTGTCTCTGTGTGTGTCTGCTTGTGTCTCTGTGTATGTCTTCTTGTGTATCTGTGTCTGCTTGTGTCTGTGTGTGTGTGTGTCTGCTTGTGTATCTTTCTGTGTGTGTGTCTGCTTGTGTCTCTCTCTCTGTGTGTGTGTGTGTGTGTGTTTGTGTCTCTGTGTGTCTGCTTGTGTCTCTGTGTGTGCGTGTGTGTGTGAATATTTGTGTGTGTGTGTGCCTCTGTCTGTCTGTCTGTCTGTCTGTCTGTCTGTCTGTCTGTCTGTCTGTCTGTCTGTCTGTCTGTCTGTCTGTCTGTCTGTCTGTCTGTCTGTCTGTCTGTCTGTCTGTCTGTCTGTCTGTCTGTCTGTCTGTCTGTCTGTCTGTCTGTCTGTCTGTCTGTCTGTCTGTCTGTTTATCGTGTGTGTACTCACCCTCCAGGACAGCTAGAGTATTTATAACTGACACAACGTGACCTGTACGTGTGTATGCATTTAACCATGTCTAATGCACTTCCCTCAAACGTTGTTACAACTAGGGTCAGATGGTCTACACATGAAAGTGTCATTTGCATGCACATGCACTCTCCCCTCCCCCGAAGCACTGAAACATTTACACACCTACCCAACCCGCTTCCCTATAGTTGGTTTTAGAGAGGAGGCGTAGCATTTGCTTGACATTGCTGCTGACATCGTAAGCACAAGAGGAATGACAAAGATGAATCTCAACTTTGCCTGTGGCAATCCATCATAGATCACAGTCAACACTTTCTAATGTGTATATGTCAGATAAAAATATAGTTCCTCTAAAACAACAACAGAGGCGATCATATTCAATTTGATATTTAACGCTTGTTTCCATCAATGCCTACTGAAACACATGGACCTTTCTACTGTATATTATTAGATTGTTTTTGTTGCTGCCCTTTAACAGATGGCTTGAAATTCCTTTTAATCTGCAGATGAAATATTTATATGAAATTATAGTAAATGTCAAGCATCAATAATATCTCCCTGTTTCACATAGAGCTGCTGTCCTCACATCTCAAAGGTGTTATGACAAATGAGTTCAATCAGAAGATTCAATGAGGTGTTTCTTTCCCCCTGCTGAGTGGGAAGACTGTGTGTGTTTGAGAGAGTGTATTTAACTCAGGTCTGTACTGATGTTTGTACTGACGCTGCTCTGACTTAAGGTTAACTCATGCTACTGTCCTGTTGATCCAAAGTCAGATAACCCATCCTAAAAGGTCACATATCCGCTGATCTTTCCTCTGTCCACTTCCTGCCATGTTGAACTGTCAAATACACAATACTCAAACCATTGCTTTGTTTTGTTTCTCCAATCATAATCTTCATTTAGTTTTTCATAATTTATCCTGTCATACTGTATGTCACCTCCAATGCCATGTCAGAGTAGTTTTGCATCTGGTGTCAGGACCCTTTTTTTCAATTTTCGCCTAAAATGACATACCCAAATCTAACTGCCTGTAGCTCAGGACCTGAAGTAAGGATATGCAAAACATGCGTTTTTTTTGTTTTTTTGTTCCATCATCTTTGAAATGCAAGACAAAGGCCACAACGTATTATTGCAGTTTAGGCGCGATTTAGATTTTGGCCACTAGATGGCAGCAGCGTATGTGCAACGTTTTAGACTGATCCAATGAAGCACTGCATTACTGTTCAAAATGTTGTATCAAGTCTGCCCAAATGTGCCTAATTGGTTTAAGTTCATAACTGTACACTCTTCTCAAACAATAGCATGGCATTCTTTCACTGTAATAGCTACTGTAAATTGGACAGTGCAGTTAGATTAACAAGAATCAAAGCTTTTTGCCCATATTAGATATGTCAATGTCCTGGGAAATGTTCTTGTTACTTAAAATGTCATGCTAATCACATTAGCACACGTTAGTTCAACCGTCCCGTGTGGGGACACCAATCCCGTAGAGGTTAATTCATTGGTGAATGGACTCGACAAGGTGTCGAAAGCATTGCATAGGAATGCTGGCCCATGTTGACTCCAAGGCTTCCCACAGTTGTGTCAAGTTCACTGGATGTCCTTTGGGTGGTGGACCATACTTGATACACACGGGAAACTGTTGAGCGTGAAAAATTCAGCAGCGTTGCAGTTCTTAACATAAACCGGTGCTGCTGGCACCTACTACCATACCCCGTTCTAAGGCACTTAAATATTTTGTCTTGCCCATTCAGCCTCTGAATGGCACACATGCACAATCCATGTCTCAATTGTCTCAAGGCTTCAACATTCTTATTTAATCAGTCTCCTCCCGTTCATCTACACTGATCGAAGTATATTCAACCATTGACATCAATAAGGGATCATAGCTTTCACCTGGAATCACCTGGTCATTCCATGCCATGGAAAAGCAGGTGTCCTTAAAGTTTTGTACACTGAGTGTATGAAAACTTCCTTAATTATTATTAATATAATTTTTTTGTATAGCAAAAATCACTAAGCTAATCTCTGTAAACTGAATTTTAAGCCTCGAACAAACTATGCTGAACCCTAGACAAATACATTTCCTTCAGAAAGTATTCATACCCCTTGACTTATTCCACATTTTGTGTTACAGCCTGAATTTAAAATGTATTAAATAGATTTTAATTCTCACCCATCTACACACATTAATCCATAATGGCAAAGTGAAAACATGTTTTGAAGATTTAAAAAAAGCTTTTTTTTAATTGATTGAAAATGAAATATAGAAATATCTCATTTACATATAGTACCAGTCAAAGTATGGACACACCTACTCATTAAAACGTTTTTTCTTTATTTTTAATATTTTCTACATTGTAGAATAATAGTGAAGACATCAAAACTATGAAAAAACACATATGGAATCATGTAGTAACCAAACTTTTTACATTTTAGATTCACTTTTGGCAGCAATTTTAATAAGGAATTGTTTGCAAATGAATTAAATATAAAAAAACGGAAATACCTTGTTTACATAAGTATTCAGACCCTTTGGTATGAGACTCGAACTTGAGCTCAGGTGCATCCTGTTTCCATTGATTATCCTTGAGATGTCCACCTGTGGTAAATTCAATTGATTGGACATTATTTGGAAAGGCACACACCTGTCTATATAAGGTCCCACAGTTGACAGTGCATGTCAGAGCAAAAACCCAGCCATGAGGTCGAAGGAATTATCCGTAGAGCTCCGAGACAGGATTTTATTGAGGCACAGATCTGGGGAAGGGTACCAAAACATTTCTGCAGAATTGAAGGTCCCCAGGAACACAGTCGCCTCCATCATTCTTAAATGGAAGAAGTTTGGAACCACCAAAACTTCCTAGAGCTGGCCTCCTGTCCAAACTGAGCAATTGGAGGAGAAGGGCCTTGGTCAGGGAGGTGACCAAGAACCCGATGGTCACTCAGAACTGAGTGGTCACTCTGACCACTCAGTTCTGCTGTGGAGATGGGAGAAACTTCCAGAAGGACAACCATCTCTGCAGCGTGCCACCAGTCAGGCATTGGACTCTATGTAAACTGGAAACCATATATCCTGAGGCTGCATTTATTGTCGCCGGGGATTTTAACAAGACTAATCTGAAAACAAGGCTCCCCAAATTCTATCAGCATATCAATTGTGCTACCAGGGCTGGTAAAACCCTAGACCACTGTTATTCTAACTTCTGCGATGCATATAAGGCCCTCCCAACATTGACGAATATGCTGATTCGGTGTGCGAGTTTATTAACAAGTGCATCGGTGATGTTGTACCCACAGCGTCTATTAAAACATTCCCCAACCAGAAACCGTGGATTGATGGCAGCATTCGCGTAAAACTGAACGCGCGAACCACCGCTTTTAATCAGGGCAAGGTGACTGGAAACATGACCGAATACAAACAGTGTAGCTATTCCCTCCGCAAGGAAATCAAACAAGCTAAGTGTCAGTATAGAGACGAAGTGGAGTCGCAATTCAACTGTTCAAACACAAGAGGTATGTGGCAGGGTCTACAGTCAATCACGGACTACAAAAGAAAAACCAGCCCCGTCGCGGATCACGATGCCTTGCTCCCAGACAGACTAAACAACTTTTTTGCTCGCTTTGAGGACAATACAGTGCCACTGACACGGCCCGCAAAACCTGCTGGCTCTCCTTCACTGCAGCCAACGTGAGTAAAACATTTAAACGTGTTAACCCTCGCAAGGCTGCAGGCCCAGACGGCATCCCCGGCCGCGTCCTCAGAGCATGTGCAGACCAGCTGGCTGGACTTCCTGATGGGCCGCCCCCAGGTGGTGAGGGTAGGTAACAACATCTCCACCCCGCTGATCCTCAACACTGGGTCCCCACAAGGGTGCGTTCTCAGCCCTCTCCTGTACTCCCTGTTCACCCACGACTGCGTGTCCATGCACGCCTCCAACTCAATCATCAAGTTTGCAGACGACACTACAGTGGTAGGCTTGATTACCAACAATGACGAGACGGCCTACAGGGAGGAGGTGAGGGCCCTCAGAGTGTGGTGTCAGGAAAATAACCTCACACTCAATGTCAACAAAACAAAGGAGATGATTGTGGACTTCAGGAAACAATTATGTGCTTTCACCCATGGAATTAGCGGTTAGGGGGGGTAGGATGACCTGAAATATTCTGCTTTTACAAAATGTGATGCTGTTTTAAAATGAAACACAATACCTTGCTCTTGTTAAAGCTTTTAGAATTAGACAAATTATGAATCAGATTTTAGAATCAGACAAATTATGCAGTAGTGCTGCTGTAGTAATGATAACAAAATGCAAAAATAACAGCAAAGATGATCACAAGAGAGAAAAAAAGGGGCTTTACTTCAGAGTTCTGGTGCTGTCCCATCTACATTGATGGGACAGTAGTGCAAAGGGTGGAGAGTTTTAAGTTCCTCGGCGTACACATCACGGACAAACTGAAATGGTCCACCCACACAGACAGTGTGGTGAAGAAGCCACATCAGTGCCTCTTCAATCTCAGGAGGCTGAAGAAATTCGGCTTGTCACCAAAAACACTCACAAACTTTTACAGATGCACAATCGAGAGCATCCTGTTGGGCTGTATCACCGCCTGGTACGGCAGCTGCTCCGCCCACAACCGGAAGGCTCTCCAGAGGGTAGTGAGGTCTGCACAACGCATCACCGGGTGCAAACGATCATCAAGGACAACAACCACCCGAGCCACTGCCTGTTCACCCCGCTATCATCCAGAAGGCGAGGTCAGTACAGGTGCATCAAAGCGGGGACTGAGAGACTGAAAAACAGATTCTATCTCAAGGCCATCAGACTGTTAAACAGCCATCACTAACATTGAGTGGCTGCTTGCCATCATACTGACTCAACTCCAGCCACTTTAATAATGGAAAAATGTATGTAATCAATTTATCACTAGCCACTTTATATAATAATTATATACCCTACATTACTCATCTCATATGTATATACTGTACGCTATACCATCTACTGCATCTTGCCATCTTGATGTACTGTATCACTAGCCACTTTAAACAATGCCACTTCATATAATGTTTTCATACCCTACATTACTCATCTCATATGTATATACTGTACTCTTACCATCTACTGCATCTTGCCTATGCCGTTCGGCCATCACTCATTTATATATTTTTATGTACATATTCGTATTCATTCCTTTACACTTGTGTGTATAAGGTAGTTGTTGTGGAATTGGTAGATTACTTGTTAGATATTACTGCATGGTCGGAACTAGAAGTACAAGCATTTCGCTACACTTGCATTAACATCTGCTAACCATGTGTATGTGACAAATAAATGTGATTTGATTTGATATGGTAGAATGGCCAGCCGGAATCCACTCCTCAGTAAAAGGCACGACAGCCCACTTGGAGTTTACCAAATGGCTCCTAAAGACTCTCAGACAATGAGAAACAGGATTCTCTTGTCTGATGAAACCAAGATTGAACTCTTTGGCTTGAATGCCAGCGTCACGTCTGGAGGAAACCTGGCGCCATCCCTACGGTGAAGCATGGTGTTGGCAACATCATGCTGTGGGGATGTTTTTCAGCGGCAGGGACTTGGAGACTAGTCAGGATCGAGGGAAAGATGAACGTGCCTCCCGAGTGGCGCAGTGGTCTAAGGCACTGCATCACAGTTGCTAGCTGTGCCACTAGAGATCCTGGCTCTGTCGCAGCTGGCCACGACCGGGAGACCCATTGGGCGGCGCCAATTGGCCCAGCGTCATCTGGGTTAGGAGAGGGTTTGGCCGGCAGGGATGTCCTTGTCCCATCATGCTCTATCGATTCCTGTGGCGGGCCGGATGTATGCACGCTGACACGATCGCCAGGTATACAGTGTTTCCTCCGACACATTGGTGTGTCTGGTTTTCGGGTTAAGCGGACCTTGTGTCACGGAGCAGTGCAGCTCGGTTGGGTCGTGTTTCGGAAGATGCATGCCTCTCGACCTTCGCATCTCCTGAGTCTGTACAGGAGTTGTAGCAATGAGACAAGACTATTACTGCCAATTGGATACCATGAAATTGTGGCGCAGTGTGCTCAGGACCTCAGACTGGGACAAAGGTTCACCTTCCAACAGGACAACTACCCTAAGCACACAGCCAAGACAACGTGGGACTGGCTTTGGGACAAGTCTCTGAATGTCCTTCATTGGCCCAGCCAGAGCCCAGACTTGAACCCGATCAAACATCTCTGGAGAGACCTGAAAATGGCTTTGCAGCAATGCTCACCATCCAGCCTGACAGATCTTGAGAGGATCTGCAGAAAGGAATTAGAGAATCTCCCCAAATACAGGTGTGCCAAGCTTGTAGTGTAATACATATCTACCTCAATTACCTCGTACCCCTGCACATTGGTACTGGTACCCCTTGTATATATAAGTTATCGTTACTCATTGTGTATCTATTACTACTTTTATTATTACGTGTTTTACTTTTCTATTATTTCTCTATTTTCTTTCTCTCTGCATTGTTTGGAAGGGCCGTAAGTTAGCATTTCACTGTTAGTCCAAACCTGATGTTTATGAAGCACGTGAAGAATAAAATGTTATTTTATTTGATATGTTCTCCCAACATTTCAATTGAGTCAGTCTGGGGCTCGCCAAAAGCTAAACTCCTGTTGGGGATGATGTCATGTTCTTGTGCCATGTCCTTGTGCCAAGGGAGTGAGACACCGAACCCAAGCTCATTTGGGCTCTCTCCCTTTCCCACTCCCTTCCCCTTTGTCTCCCTGATCTGTCTAATTTTTTTGTTCTTTATCACTCTCATTTGGTCCTTTTGTAAAATCTGTTTTCACCTGTGTCACATTTTCTTACTTACTTTCAGCTGTCCCTTTTTACAATACAAGGTTAAGGCCTGTATGAATTGTTATTGGTTTCCTTTCACCGCATCAAGGTGGTGGCATCTTACAATATTTATGATATCACATTAATACGGTACAGTATGTTAAATCGATTCACCTTAATGAATGTGTCATTATCACTCTATTCTCCCTGTGTTTAAACCAACCCACCCAAACCCTCCGTGTCACAGACTGAGACAGTGGGATTACCAACAGATTGATTGACATGACTCATAATCCCCATGGGCAGCTTGACCTCCGGCAGAAACAGGAAATAAGACATCTGCCAATCATAACGGCTACTGTCTGCCCAGTCGCCCTAAATGTCCCCGTCTCGTTGCGTAGCCCCGTGTGGCATGATGAGTCAGTCACCCTCAGTTTGGCTGAGCAGAAATTCTGCCTGTCTGTCTGTAGTACTCTGCTACATTGTGTTTATCTATATGTTAGCGCTGGTTGGTGTCATCGTCTTTGAGTCGCTTTCAGCTCCCCTGCTTTAGCTTCAAAGTGGGCTGTTTTTGTGCAGTTAACCCAACCATAACAAGATGTAATTTCATTCCGACCATCACTTTGTGTTTGTGTGTGTGCTTCGCTTTCCTTTTTCTCTCCTCCCCTCTCTGGCATATAGCTGTGACTTTAGGCTTCGGGGAGAATACTGTTTCATTCCATGTCTCTGCGCTTGCCTGCTTGTTTAAATGTCCTATTTTCCCTTGATTTACCCAGTACACAGGGCTCACCAGTCACATCCTGGTAATATGACTTCTTTCCCTGGTAATGCGTCAGTAAGCATCTGATGGGTTACTATATCCAAGGCACTGGTGGTTAATGTGTTTTCACATCCTCTCTCTCATTCCCTTGTTCTCTCTTTACTATCTTCTCTGTCTCTCTCTCTCTCTCTTGCTCTCTCTCTCTCGTTCTGTCTGTCTCTATTTGGTGCAGCCTCTGCTCTGACCTCTTCTGTTAGAGGTAGCATTCCCTGACGGTTAGATGTGGTCAAGTGTGACAATGGGTCCTTTTCAAATGCCCAAAAGATGCTCTTCCCACCGCTCCAATTCACAGCCACACTAATAAATTGCTTTGGACTGCCTCATCCAGGGTCAGAGAGAGAGAGGTGGGGAGGGGGGGTTATTTTCTGCATTATGCATCTTCCTTTCGATGCAAAACCCAGCACTGGCGTGCATGGCCGACGAGCTCTACCCACTGGGCACACCACGTCATTTCAACGTGAAAATTTGTGTCATATTTAGTTGAGATGTTGATCAATGAGATTTCAACCTTTAATCACCCACACAAAAAGACAGCCAGAAGTTTGTTGAACTCCATTATATCGCTATGCTTTCGACCATCTAAAAGCCCAACCAAATTCCAATGGAAAAGCAATGTCTGATTTTTGGTTTAGTTGTCATCTAAATGTGTTATCAGAGTGCTTTCAACCATTTAAATTCACAACAAAGTTGAAATTGGAATACATTGTCATATAGTTTGTATTTATAACAACTGTGTTATCAATCTAATAGCACAACCAAATGACATGGATTGCAGTTGAGATGACATTAAAAGTACATGTGCAAGTGATCAATGCTGTTTCAGATTCTGCACATATTATTATAGCAATTGTGAATTGTAGACAAATTGTAAATCGTGGAAAAAGGATAAACAAACTGGACTTAAAGGCAGACTAAGGGGCAGCAGGTAGCCTAGTGGTTAGAGTGTTGGGCCAGTAACCGAAAGGTTGCTAAATCGAATCCCCGAGCTTACAAGGTAAAAAAATCTATCATCCTGCCCCTGAACAAGGCAGTTAACCCACTGTTCCTAGGCCGTCATTGTAAATAAGACTTTGTTCTTAAGTGACTTGCCTAGTTAAATAAAGGTTCAATATAAAATAAGTCAGTGGCACAGATGGACAATCCAAGCAGAAGATACATCTCCTTCAAATGTTGATATTTGGTTGTGTTCAATATCCAGTTTGTCTACAAATTAATAATTGATATGTTAGATTCACGTCTCCATCTCAACCAACAATCAAAGTTAAAGAATAAGACTAAATCTAATCTAATCAAACTTTAAATGCACTTTAAATAAAGTTTGATTTAATTTAGTCCTATTCTTTCACTTAGATTTTTGGTTAAGATGGAGGTGAAAATTCAACTTATGATTAACTTGAAGATTAAATTTGAATTCAACCAAAGCGTGAAACCCTAGACCTATATGTATTGTCTATTTTTTGTTAAACCAATTGAATTGAATTGAAACAATAGCTGTTAACACCTCTTAAGGATCCGCCCCTTTTTTTCAATTTTCACCTAAAATGACATACCCAAATCTAACTGCCTGTAGCTCAGGACCTGAAGCAAGGATATGCATATTCTTGGTACCATTTGAAAGGAACCACTTTGAAGTTTGTGGAAATGTGAAATCAATGTGGGAGAATATAACACATTAGATCTGGTAAAAGATAATACAAAGAAAAAACTTGTTTTTTTGTATTTTTTTGTACCATCATCTTTGAAATGCAAGAGAGAGGCCATAATGTATTATTCTAGCCCAGGCGCAATTTAGATGTTGGCCACTAGATGGCAGAAGTGTATGTGCAATGTTTTAGACTGATCCAATGAACCATTGCAATTCTGTACAAATGTTGTATCAAAACTGCCCAAATGTGCCTAATTGGTTTATTAATAACTTTTCAAGTTCATAACTGTGTGCTCTCCTCAAACAATAGCATGGTATTCTTTCACTGTAATAGCTACTGTAAATTGGACAGTGCAGTTAGATTAACAAGAATGTAAGCTTTCTGCCCATATCAGATATGTCTATGTCCTGGGAAATGTTCTTGTTACTTACAACCTCATGCTAATCACATTAGCCTACGTTAGCACAACCGTCCTGTGAGGGACCCACCGATCCTGTAGAGGTTTAATGACTTCCCAAATGCTATACAGGCATAGTGCAAAATGTTGAAGACATTGTGGTTCAAAGGTAGAAATTCAACATTTAAACAACACTTTAAGTTCATGCCTTTTTAAAAAAAAATTAAATCCAATGTATTTCCAAAAGTGGCAACCAGCCATTGATGCCAATGAGAGACAGAGTTTCAATCACAATCTCAGTTACATCTTGTTTAGTCTTCAGAATATTTTCTAATTGAATTTAAACATAATTTAACATTTGTCTATGGTTCAGCCATAGCATTAATGTTGTTTTCAGCCATATTAGTAGAGGCAAAAATCATCTGCTATGTCTACTACTGAAATATACGCTACTGGACTTCATGACCCAGGGCTCTTTCGAGCCATGACACCTCATCAGATACTTATCATTGTGTGAGTGTCACAGGGTTTTCAACACCCCATCTCTCCCATTGACACCCAAGGCAACGTGTGTACCATTATGGCCTCATGCTTGAGGTGATCTTAAACGACTGAGAAAGAAGTCTGCTTGATGGAGAGAACATTCTCTCGTTCTCTCCATCAATTGTTTATTTGTTTGGAGTGTGAAAGGAGGGCCAGGATGTCAAGAGAGTGAGGAGTGCTTCCTACGATACTTGGGGAGAGAGAGAGGTGTTTTATGGCCCGACAGCGCTGTGGCAAGACTGACTGACTGTGGCCAATGGCCAACACTATTCATTCCTCCTTACACATCTCTCACTCTCTCCCTCTCTCTTTCTCTCTCACGATCACTCTCACTCTCTCCTTGACTCTCATTTACTCTCCAACAATTTTTTTATATTTATTTCTGTCTCCCCTACTTTTTTGATCCTCCTCTCTCTCTCTCTGTCTCCATCTCGTACATTCTCTCCATTTCTTCAGTGCCCCCCTCTCTGTTTAGAGGCTGTTCCTGGTGTGTTGTTATGCTGGCGGACAGTCTTGTATGCCAGTAGGTGTGTGTGTGTGTGTGTGTCCCTTCACTCGTAATGATTAATGGTCATCCAGACAAAGGGCCGATGGATGTGCAGGTTGGCTCTCTGGGGCCCCTCTGAGTTGGGATTAAAGTGACGAAACTCTTAGACTCCTGCTTGAAGTTCGCCCTGTTACCCCTGCAACCCGCCTGCGGGATGGGAGAATGTCCTCAGGGTGAATGACAGGGCTGTAGGAGAACTAATTGTGGCAGGGCAGTGTGTGTGTGTGTGTGTGTGTGTGTGTGTGTGTGTGTGTGTGTGTGTGTGTGTGTGTGTGTGTGTGTGTGTGTGTGTGTGTGTGTGTGTGTGTGTGTGTGTGTGTGTGTGTGTGTGTGTGTGTGTGTGTGTGTGTGTGTGTGTGTGTATGCACGCTTCTGTGTTTAATGGATGTGTGTGTCTGTGCTAATGCGATTATGATAACTCCTCACGAGGCTAGTGCAATGCTGGGTAGGAGAGGGGGGTGTTTCCATGGGGTGGATGAGTTTGAAATCAAATCTCACCATCTGCATGAGGAACAAGAGAGGGAGAAAGGGAGAGAGGGAGAGGGAGATAATGAAATATAGAGCAGGAAAGAGCGAGAATGGCAAAGAGCGTAAGAAAATAAGAGTGTATTTCCGTGTAGAGTGACTTGGGGGAGAGAGATACAGCTCTGTGTATAAGGAAAGAGAGAGAGAGAGACAGGGAGATAGATACAGCTCTGTGTATAAGGAAAGAGAGAGAGACAGGGAGGGAGATACAGCTCTGTGTATAAGGAAAGAGAGAGAGAGAGACAGGGAGAGAGATACAGCTCTGTGTATAAGGAAAGAGAGAGAGAGAGAGACAGGGAGAGAGATACAGCTCTGTTTATAAGGAAAGAGAGAGAGAGAGGCAGGGAGAGAGATATAGCTTTGTGTATAAGGAAAGAGAGAGAGAGAGAGAGGCAGGGAGAGAGATACAGCTTTGTGTATAAGGAAAGAGAGAGAGAGAGGCAGGGAGAGAGAGTTGCTGCTCTATGTATAGAGAGGGAGGGAGGGAGGGAGGGAGGGAGGGAGGGAGGGAGGGAGGGGGAGCAGGCATCAGCATTGTGGGCCAGCTGAATGATTCCTTTATGAGGAATGGTTAAAAGGACATCGGGGGCGAGGCCCCATCACCATGGTAACCTCACAGGAGCCCTCGAAGGAGAGATAATGGAGTGAGAGGGAAGTTCCTTTTCTTTTTACCCCCTCCCTCCCTCTCTTGTGTTCTTCTCCTCTCTTGGCTAGTTGGGCGCAACCTCACACCTTAACGGAGTTAGCCAGAGTTGGAAGTTCTGTTTGTGCTTTATTAGAGGGGTCCTAACTGACAACACACACCAAGGCAGCCCAGGGCAGGCTTCATACATTGCCTTGTAACGTACAGAAACTTTTTGGGCTGCAACATATTGCCATTGTTTTTGGCAGCCTCAAATTTGGGACTTTATCTTGCATCTGCAATATATTGAGGAGTTTTTTGGTGGCATCTTGTTGAGAATAAGAGCAAGTTCCCCTGTTGGTGCCCTGAAGGTCCAGAGACAGAGAGGCAGAGATGTTCTCTAAAGGCAGTGTCTCAGCCTGTGACTCTTTTGTATTTCTTTCAGAGACTCTGTTGTCAAACCATGGTGCTGCCTCCGAGACCACAAGCCCTGAGAATATGCAATGCTTAACGGTGAGTGACTCTTTTAGAACTTTCTCTCTATGTGTCTTGTGCCTGTATGTACTGTATATCTGTGTGTGTGTGTGTGCTAGTCTCTCTTTTCATCACATTTCATATTTTTGAGGAATCGTCATAAACGGACAATACGAAAGAGCTCAAAAATAAACATAACATCTTTTTGTGAGTATGTGTGTGTATGTGTGAGTGTGTTTGCATGCATGCGTTTGTATGTGTGCATTATTTATAGCTAGGCTTTGTGTGCAGATGTTAAGAAACTGCCAGAATGTTGTGAAGTATGTAATCCCGTGTTGCACAGAGTTGCCATGGACTTGTAAATAGAAGCATACACATGCAATGACAGACAAGTAGTGTAATGTTGTAATTGGTCGCATGCATGTGAGTTATATTGAGAAGAGAAGATTGTTGTTGATGTTGAGAGAGAGAGAGAATGCCCCGTTTGTCATTTATGATGGTCATTCTCTGACCATGTTCTTAGAGAGCAGGAGATAAAGAGAGAGAGAGTTGAGAGGCAGACAGAGAGAGAGAGAGGGAGAGTTTAGAGGCAGATGTTGAGAGGGAAATGGAGAGAGGGAGAATTGAGAGGCAGATGTTGAGAGGGAGAATTGAGAGGGTGAGTTGAGAGGGAGATGGGGAGATAGAGAGAGTGTGACGGGGAGAGTTGAGAGGGAGATAAAGGTAGGGAGAGTTGAGAGGGAGATAGGGAGAGTTGAGAGGGAGATGGAGAAAGGGAGTATTGTGAGGGTGAGTTGATGGGGAGATAGGGAGAGTGATAGGGAGAGTTGGGAGGGAGAGTAAAGAGGAAGAATACAGCGTGTTTGTGACCTTCTTCACTTAATGATGCATATAAAACACATGCTCAAGTGCTGTTATGGTGCTCACAGCAGTTTCTCATGCTATCTGCATTTAAGTCTATCTACACGTAATGGGGCCAATGGGAGAGTTGAGAGGGAGAGTTGAGAGGGAGATAGGCAGAGTTGAGAGGGAAATGGAGAGAGAGAGAATTGGGAGGGTGAGTTGAGAGGGAGATGGCGAGATAGAGATAAGCAGATATAGAGAGGGAGAGTTGAGAGGGAGATGTTGAGGGAGAGAGAGGGAGAGTTGAGAGGGAGATAAAGAGAGTGTGTGGAGAGGGAGATAAAGAGAGGGAGAGTTGAGCTGGAGATACAGAGAGGGAGAGATTAGAGGGAGATAAAGAGAGGGAGAGTTGAGAGGGAGAGAGGGAGCTAGAGAGAGGGAGAGTAGAGAGGGAGCTAGAGAGAGGGAGAGTAAAGAGGGAGCTAGAGAGAGGGAAAGTTGAGAGGGAGATAAAAAGAGGGAGCTAGAGAGAGGGAGCTAGTGAGAGTTGAGAGGGAGATAAAGAGAGGGAGATGTAGAGAGGGATATAGATTGATAGAGAGTAGAGAGGGAGATGTAGAGAGATAGAGGGAGAGTACAGAGTGTTTGTGACCCTCTTCACATAATGATGAATTTAAAACACATGCTCAAGTGCTGTTATGGTGCTCACAGCAGTTTCTCATGCTATCTGCATTTAAGTCTATCTATAATGGGCCAATGTGTGACATTAGGATCATCATTTGAAAATGGTTTGAAACAAAATCAAAAATATTTTCATGTATACTTAGAGGGAAAAAAGGGAATATGCAAATTGCCCATAACTCATAGGCCTAGGATTACACATCCTTTAAGCAGGGTTCATACAGACATTGGCAAGTCAAATTCAAGGACTTTCAGGGACATTTTCAAGCACTTCATTGTAATGTTCAAGGACCTCAATATCATACAATTGTATAATTTATATAATTGTACAAATAGGGCCTAATATAGACTTCCCCCAACAAAAAAGCATGCAAAAAGTGTAAAAAAAAAGGTAGGCCATTACCACTTTAAGAATAATTCTCTAATGATATGCTATGTGTTTCGTAAGGCTAGCGTAGCCAACAAATAGTCAGCCAACATAGCGTGTAATGTAACTTATTTCAAAAGTCATTACTTAATTACATTGCTCAACATTTTCTTAACATTTGTCATAATTAAAGTGGCAAGAAAAAGTATGTGAACTTTTTGGAAATACCTGGATTTCTGCATAAATTGGTCATAAAATTTGATCTGATCTTCATCTAGGTCAAATGCACATTCTGCTTAAACTAATAACACACAAACAATTCTAAGTTTTCATGTCTTTATTGAACACAGCATGTAAACATTCACAGTGCA